>NC_034599.1:115642696-115649754 GCF_900095145.1 Mus pahari | reverse complement strand
AATAATATATCTGATGAAGAGCTTAAGTCTCAACTATGAAAATAAAGAACATTAAAACTTGAAAAAAATTCCCATTGAGGCTATTTGATCATTCAAGGAGTATAGGCTTATATTTTTCAAAACCTACATTAATAAGTGTATTTAAATGCTTTAACCTTCTTTATAGCCCACCACCCACTGGAGGTTGTGCAGAGGAAATGTTAATAAGGCAAAGGAAGATATGGACCTGTTTAGAAATAGTTCTTTGGGGTAAATACAACCTGTCTTGTCAGGATATCAGCAGTTCTATGGTAGCTTGATCCACTCCCATATACCATAAATCAGCAATGGAACTTCAGTCCAGAAGAAACTGCAAGGCTCTTCCAATTGTCCCAAGTCTTTGGAAGTGGCAAGGAGCCTCTGGTGAACTACTAGAAGTTCTTTAGCACATTTTTCTCTATAAAGCCATGACAAATGAAGACCAACAAAGAGTGGCAAGGTGAACCAATACCACATTGTCTGTTGGCTTATATTTATACCCTCTCCAAGCACCATGTGTTCTCTCAAGCATTCACTCTAGCAAAATATCACATGCCCCTTTCCAGACAGCTTCCAACAAACAAACAAGCAAACAACACCCCATGCCTGATTTAGCAAAAATAATCCTCTCATAAGACAATTTCCAGAAAAACATCACGTATCAACTGAGTCTCCAAAGAAACCAGAAATTTCCACTTCAAAGGAGTTTCCCTTGGATATAGGGCCAGGTAGGAGGACATGAGATTAAACATGTTGGTCAAATTGAGGAGCAGTTCTCCCTTGAATCAAGTTAGAAACTGTTAGGAGCAGTAGGGAGAGGGGATTTTCATCTAACCAGACAAAGGATTTGGTGAGCCAGAGGAATAGGTTAACAGCTTATATACTGTCAGAAAATTAGTTGAAAGAGCCATCTTTCTCCTTAAGGTCTGCGTAGACAACATAGGCTTTCCTGAATTCGGGGAGCATCCAGGGAGCTCTCAAAAATGAATAGGGCTTGATCTCTGGGGTGGAAAATATGACTGCAGGTTTCCCCCAACTTCCACCATCAGTGAGGACAGAAGGGGCCTTAGGAATTGGTTTTCATGAAAAAGGAACGAGGATGAAGCCATGTCAACAGTGGCTTGGCTGGAATAATGTTTATCAATTTACCCAGAGAACCCCATTAGACTGATGGCAAAGCAGGGGTAATTTTTAAGTAACCATTGGATGAGAGAAAGAGAGAGAGAGAGAGAGAGAGAGAGAGAGAGAGAGAGAGAGAGAGAGAATATGAATCACAAGAATGTCTTGCTCTTTGCCTAGTGTTTATAAGGCTCCTCTGTTTCTTCCTATCTTTATCATAGAGGCAAAAGCATCAACTTCTGTAAGTAGTCTGATACAGGGTCCCCAACAAGGCTGGGGAAGGATTGAATCTGAGAAGCTTGACTTGTTTGGTGTGTATCGAGCTAGGGACATGCCCTGGAGCAACTCATTAATCTTACAAAGAGTTTCTTTGAAGGTGAGTTTTGGGGTTGTGTGTCAAAAAGAGGCTGTAGGGTTTTTGTAAAGTTAGGCAGCCATGGCCAGAGCCAATTGAGGTTCCCCAGGTAACTCTTGAAGAAGATATTGAGATTTAACACCTGGGGAATGTTACAAAAGGTCATGTAGACAGACTGAGGTTAAGGAAATTTATGTCCCCAAGATAGTGATGGGGGGAATGAGTTGTATCTTATTCAGGGATATTTTGAATCCTATTTTTGTTAGAGTAGAGACCAGTAAACCTTTGAGGCCATTAGGTGAAGTTTTTTAATCTCCCCAGGCCAAGATATCATCCATATAAATGATAAATGTATATTCCCCTTCTAAGTATGGTTTTAGTATGGCAGCCACCACTTCCTGGCATAGAGTGGGACTATTGGCCATCCCTTGAGGGAGAACTCTCCATTCATGTCTAGAGGCTGGCCCAGAAGTGTTAGAGTGGGGGACTGAAAAGGCAAAACACTGACAATCTTTGGGGTGCAGGGGATAGAGAAAAAAAATCTTTAATATCTATGGCAAATCATGGCATATTGGCCAGGATTGCAGAAACAAGGGGGAGTCACCTCTGGGGTAATCCCAAGTTCCACATGGTATTCTTGGTGGCCCACAGGTCTTGTAATAGCTGTCATCCCTTGGAATTCTTTTTATTTGAAAAGATGGAAATACTCCATAGGCTATAGTAGGGGTGTGAGAGGGGTAAATATGTTGGAGTTGTTCTTTAATGAGCTGAATAAGAGATTCTAATTTCTCCTTGGGTAAAGGCCATTGTTCAACCAAGGTGGACTCATTTGAGACCCATTCAATGCAGAGAGTATAATATCTGTTAGAATGGCTCTTAGAACTCAGGGTGGCCCTTGGGAGGATGTTTGCTTTAGTCCTCTCTTTCTCTGGATATATACACTTTTCTTGTTACTGAGGAGCACCATATCCAGGGCTTCTCAGATATCTCTCCCCAACAGGTTAGTAGTCATGTCCAACATAAAAGGTCTGATAAGGCCAGAAGCACCATCTGGATCCTCCTCTGATTTGAAGGCCTCTTTTGCGGTATACACCTGGGAGGAGCCTCCTATGCCCATTGGTTGTGGCACAGGGATTAGTTCCCAATCCTGTTGGACCTCAGATCACTTAAAAATAGTTCTGTGTGCTCTGTTTGAATAAGGCACTTAAACAGTTTTACCCCAATTTTTATATTTGGGGTATGAGTTTTCCAAGATGTTACTGACCCACATGATTTTCTGAGTTTTTCCTCTTATTGTTGGGTCTGAGGGTTGCCACTTTTAGAGTTTAAAGGCTCAAGAGGATATCTTGTATGTAGAAGAGCAATCCTTTATCCAATGGAGTCCTGTACAGCATTGAGGACAGATGGTTTTAGGAGGAGTGGCTTCCAAGTGCGTAGATGGGCCAGACATAGGATACTCCCCCTTCCAGTGTCCCTCCTTTCCACATTTAAAACATTTTTCTTTTATCTTAAGGGCCACCTCAAAGGCCTTGGAGAGAAAAGTGACCTTATAGGAAGCCATCCCAATGTCTTGAGTGGTAACTACCCATTTATTGTAATGTCAGAACTAAGTTTCCATTGGAAGAGAACAACTGGATATTGGCTTATGTACCAACATAGGGGCCTTGTTTTGACTCAACCTCATCACCATTATTAACAGAGGAGTAGTGGTCAATTTCACTCCCATGATCTCAGAGACAAACAAAAATGCATCATGGCCTGAGCATTCTTTTTCTGTGATAGACAAAGTGAAAGTAAAGTAAGGCAAGCATTCCCTCAGGAAAGGCCAGGAGATTCTACATGAATATCTCCACGGGTCTTTGCCATGTGTGGACCCAACTTCTCAGGCCTTGCCATAAGGAAAGCAGCCTGTATTACACTCATGAGCTTTTCCCAGCAGAGACTTGGTCAAGAACAACATCAGAGAGAAACCCCTCAGGTTTCTGACAGAGGAAGAGAATTGAGGAATTCCTGTCTTGGGATTTGGAAGGGAGTGAAGGCTATATGATCCCAGGCCTGAAGGGCACAAAGGCACACAAAGTGCCCCAGAGTTGGGTAGCCTGTGGTGGTGCTGTGGAAAAATTACTTTGGTACAAAAGTTCATGGAAGCCCCCAAGGACTATATCGTTAGTTTTTATTTTTTTCTGATCTGTTGCAGGCATCTATTACTATATAAAGCCTTCAATTGAAGTAACAGGACTACGCAGGAGGAGGGACAGACATTGTGGTATATTAAGGGCAGCATGAAGGCTCGGGAGAATGGATTTGGTCTAAGGGGCATGAAAACCATCTTCTCATACTAGCTGTCTAATCTTTTAACTCATTGGCCTGGTAGGGATACCAGTCTTGTGGCTGAGAGTGAGTGGTGAGTGTGTTGAACATTAACAGGGAAAGCCAAGGTATTATTTCCATTGTAGGCACGTTTGAAGGAGTCTCTAATCTTGCATAATTGTTGTGGTAGTTTGTAGGGGGCAGAAGGGATGGAGCCTTTAAGAGTTTTTGAGTATCCTTAGTGGATGAGGCAGGAGGGCCATAAGGCAGCAGTGGGGGATAAAGAAAAGTGGTTATGTGAGGGTGTCAGGGGCTATTTTCTGTCTGATATATTCGATGTCTCCTTCAAGGACAATGAGGTTCCACATAGGGCAGTCTTCAGGGTTTTCCTTGTCAGAGTCATCGATGGGAGTAAAGAGTTTGGGTTTAAACCTCATTTTTCTTCTGGGAGGGACCGAAGCATTGCCGAATGACCACAATGTTGGGAAGGGAGAGGGGTTATCCCTTCTTGGACTTCTGGCCTTCATTGGAGGTAGGGCACTCAGGTCCAGACCTCAGCATGGAAACCATCCAAGGAACTAGCTGAAGGACCTCTTCTCTCAAAAGAAACTCTTCCCAAAAGAAACTCCTCTCAGATGGAAATTGCTTCCTTCTGGGAGATTTTAACCCTTTACAGCTTGAGGAAGGACCGAAGGCCCCTAATTTGGGAATCCTTCTGGTGAGAAGCAGAGTTTAAAGAAAAGGGTGGAGACCCTCAGTCAAAGAGGGGACATTCCGAGGACTGTAGTGGTTTGGGGAATCCACTGCAGCTAGATGCAAAGTGTGTCTGTAAATTTAAGAAAACCAGTGATGTCCCTAAGGGTTTTTAACTGATCATTGTTACTGGCTTTTTTCAGAGAAATTTAGAGAGGTGATTTTTTGCCAATGCATGAAGGGATGTCGGGGTCCAACCAGAGGATTAATCGCCTCAGTCAATGCTGGGAAGCATTCCTGGCCCAAAGACATCAGTTGCCCCTTTGTTTCTCAATGGCTCACATAGAAAGTAAAGGAAGGACCAGTTGATTTTTCAGGTCAAGATGGCAAGGGAAGACATCGATGTCCCTTGGAAGGGGAGTACTCATCATCTTCTGTGCCTCTTAGAGGGTCCATGTTTGGGTGCCAGGAGTGTGTCCTCCACCCCCGTCAGCCATTGCCACCAGCAGTCTCAGGGTGTGGAAGAGCTGAGGAGCCGGGTGTTGGGCAGCAGTGAGTATGGTGAGACTATGTTGGAGGGCAGTTCATTTATTAAAATAGAGGAGCTAGATTATATAGCTCGAGTCAGGGGAGAAGACAGGAAAAAGAATAAGGGAGGAAGTGCTACAGCAGAAGGCAGGGATCTCCCGAGGTAACAAACTAGATGATCACATGATTTCTGAGAAGCTATTTCTCTGGCAGGGAAACAGAAGTTTACCTGGCCTTATCGTGACGGGGCCTTTATCGCTATGGGGTTGAGCAGACCCAAGCATGATTTGGGTAGGGAGTGTACCCACTCCTGTCATGCTCTCTGAGAGCTGTCTCGGGAGTGGACAGCTCTCTCCAATCCCTCATCTTGCTTGGGAATCCACACCAGTAGATGACTGACAGTCCAGTATGGAGCTGGATACTAGCCTTCTTAACCCTGCTCCTCCTCCTCCTTCCTTTTTAAAAGATTTATTCATTTATTTTATGCAATGGGTATCTTTGTACACTGTATGTACTATGGTTGCAGGGAATTGAACTCAGTACCTCTGGAAGAGCAGTTAATCCTCTTAACCACTGATCCATCTCTCCAGCCCCCTCTTCTTCTTTTCTTAATCTTACCAATCTCACCCTGCCTTGTAAACTTCTTGATTAGATTTCTTCAACATTAGATTTCTAACCAGACTTTTAGGCAGTTGCTATTATAGGATTACTGGCCCCTAGCTACAGAGCCAGAGGTCTGCAACACACAGTTATTCCCTGGCAGTGAAGATGAAATTTGCACTAGGGACCTTGACTCTCCCAATCAGTAGGAATGGGTCCAATGGTAAAACTGCCCTCTTTCCAACCACAGATTGTTTATTAACAAACAAAAGGGGGGATATAGGGTAAAAGAGCTGAAGGTACAATAGCCCTGACCTTGACTTGACTCTAAGCCCAAGAGCGGAATCCCACCACTCCTGAACTTGCTGCAGAAACCCACTGTGGTGATTTGAGTAGGTTTGGCCCTGCACACTCATGTGTTTGGATATTTAGTCCCTGGGGAGGGACACTATTAGGAGGTGTGGCCTTGTAGGGTAGGTGTGGCTTTGTTAGAGGAAATGCATCATTGTGGAGGTGTGCTTTGAAGCCTCATATATATGTTCAAGCTCTGCCAAGTACAGAACAGTCTTCTCCTGGCTGCCTGTGGAAGACAGTCCCTTTTGCTGCCTCCAGATCAAGTTGTAGAACTCTCTGCTGTCTCCGTACCATACTTAACTGCATGCCTGACCAAGCCCACTCAGTCAGTCAACAGGTTCTCCAGCGCAGGAGCGAGGATTGAAAAGAGAAAGACAAGTAGACAATACTGCAGCATGACCCCAGTCAATTTTGAGACTGAAGGCAAATCTAATGTTTCCAATCCGCTTTTTATACCATTTTAATTACATGCAAGCATTTTGGGCCAGCAGTACAATAAGGAACTAACAAGGCAGTAAGCAAAGTCCTGTGATTACCCCCATGACAGTTTTTAAAAAGGGCTTGTCATAATGACCAAAATTCTTGATCCCATTTACTTGTCCAAGCCCAAAATCTTGCCTGAAGCCTATTACTTTTGTTTCATCCTAAGATTAAAATTCCTGCCTTATCCTATTTTCCTATTATAACTAGCCTAAAGTTAGATTCTTGCCGAAACTTAACTTCCTTATTATGCCCTATTCCTGCCAGAGCTTACTTCCTTGTCATGGCCAATGTCAGATTCTTGCCTGAAGCCCATTTCCTTGTCCTTGGCCAATGTCAGACTCCTGCCAAGGGGCACACATGTCATCATGTTTCCCCCTCCATGACAGTAATGGACTAAACCTCTGGAACTGTAAATCAGCCTCAATTAAACACTTTATTTTCTAGAGTTGTGATGGTCATGGTTTTTCAAACCATTGAAACCCAAATTAAGACACCCACCAGTCTTTGAGCATGAAAACCCACCAATCGGGCTGGTGAGATGGCTCAGTGGGTAAGAGCACCGACTGCTCTTCCAAAGGTCCCGAGTTCAAATCCCAGC
>NC_034599.1:115637247-115642591 GCF_900095145.1 Mus pahari | reverse complement strand
GGGTTTTTCTGTATAGCCCTGGCTGTCCTGGAACTCACTTGGTAGACCAGGCTGGCCTCGAACTCAGAAATCTGCCTGCCTCTGCCTCCCGAATGCTGGGATTAAAGGCGTGTGCCACCATGCCCGGCACCTACCAATTCTTGAACTCACCCTGGAAATCTCCCCCCTCCCCCCCAAATCCATATAAACCTTGCCTTCTGCTCAGTTCCCTGGTGCTTCTCATCCCTCCTGTTTTACCTCCACCCCAATAAATTTTTGCGTGAGGTTTGTTGTATTCCTTGGCTCCCAATTGCCAGGATGTCCTTTGCAGCAGAACTGTAACACTTTCACTGGTAGAGAGCAGAACACTTACGTAGGAGAATCCTACTTCCTGTTATCCCCAGATTGTGAGGTCACCCGAAGACCACCAGAGACCACCAGGAATCCAAATCACATGCAAAAGCAGAGAGTCAATATTTAAGCTCAAGATTAGACCCTCCAACGTCGCCAGCACAGTGGAAGGCATGGAAGGTCCTGACCGGATACAAGCCTTGATTATTTATGGTTACTGTAGCAGGGGGAGGGACTTTCCAGTTTGGTAGTTACATGATTGGTTGACATTTGCTTGGCACATTTCTATTGGCTAGTAATGATTTCAGCGTGGTATGAACAATGGTTGCTAGCTTAATCAATATACTTTAAGACATTAGGTACTTTCCCCTTAAATACTGATTAGTTGTTGATAGGAGTGGAGTGGCTATTTGCCCAGAGGAATTGTGATTGTTACCAAGGTGACTTGGTTCTTGGAAAAAGTTGGAGTTTTTCCAGTAGCTGAGTTAATTCAGAGGGCAAGTTAATCATAAAATGAAGCCTGAAAACAACATGGAATTTGTAATGTAAAGCTGGAAAGTCTCAGACAGAGTTCAAATGCGTGTCATGATCTATCCATGCTTGCTAGCCAATAGATTTAAAGATCAATATGCTTAGCTAATAGGTTTGAGCTGTAACCTTGCTAATGTAACCTGTGTCTCAGTGTCTCACTCAAGGGCATCTTGAAGTAAGTACCACTGACTGAGGGTCAGGGTGGAGTATCTTACATTTGGGAGCTCGTCCGGGATTTGAGGAGACCCCTGAGCAACCGAAGGCTAGAATGATCAAAGGAAAAAAGACCGAGCTCAACAACAGGCTCATACTTGTGTTTGTCTCTCTGTCTTTTACTTTCACTTTTGGCTCACAAGCAAGGTATCAGCTGGAAAACCTCCGGCAGATGTGCCTTAATATTGTGACTATAGGGAGTCTGCAGGACACTTCAGTCCCCTGACCCCCCAAATGGCAAGACAGTTTCGGCATGAGCTGACCAACTGAGTATTGCTTGCTATAACCTGGTTTCTGTGCCTGTGGCAGGGTGAACTGTCTATTTGTTGATTGTCTTTCTCTGTGTTCTTGGACTTGGTCTGATGTTATTTTTGGACATGGGCCAGACTGAATCCTAGTTAACCACTGGAGGGATGTTAGGGAAGGAGGAGAAAACTTGTCAGTAGTGGTAATGAAGAGCAAGCTAGTTACTATCTGTTTCACCAAATGGCCTACCTTTGGAGTAGGGTGGCCACCAGTATGGACCTTGACTTGCAGGTGATCAAAGTAGTAGAAGAAAGAGTCTTTAGGCCAGGATCCCTTGGGCACCCAGACCAAGTGCTCTATATACCTGGAGGGATCTAGTGAAGGATGCCCCTCTTGGATAAAAACCTTTTGTCTCTTGGACTTCGCAGGTCCTGGCCATGAAGGAGAAGAACCCCGTAGAGACCAATGAGTCTGTAAAGAAGAACATCCTCCAGGACCCTTCCACAGCGGATCTGCTACTGATAGATCCTCTTCCCCCTTAACCCCCTACCATGGGCCCATTTCCCATGGGCCCTCCTCAAGGATCTCCCTTGAGCCCTTGTCCAGCGGCCCTTTATTCTCCCTCCCCCCCACAACCCCTGCTCCTCTGGCCTCAGCAAAGGGGTAGAGTGGAGAGGGACCCTCGGAACTGGGATCAGCCATGGAGACCTGGAGCAAAAGGGCCACTTAACCCGATACAACAGTGGCCCTCCCCCTCCAAGCCTACGGGTCCATAGATGAGGATGGTAATCAGGCCGTGCAACACCCACTGTCTTAGTCAGGGTTTCTATTCCTGGACAAAACATCATGACCAAGAAGCAAGTTGGGGAGGAAAGGGTTTATTCAGCTTACACGTCCATACTGCTGTTCATCACCAAAGGAAGTCAGAACTAGAACTCAAGCAGGTCAGAAAGCAGGAGCTGATGCAGAGGCCATGGAGGGATGTTCTTTACTGGCTTGCTTCCCCTGGCTTGCTCAGCCTGCTCTCTTAAGAACCAAGACTACCAGCCCAGAGATGGCACCGCCCACAAGGGGACCTCCCCTCTTGATCACTAATTGAGAAAATGTCCTACTAATTGAGGCATTTCCCCAACTGAAGCTCCTTTCTCTGTGATAACTCTAGCCTGTGTCAAGTTGACACAAAACTAGCCAGTACACCCACCCTTTTCAGATAACCCCAAGGGACTGATTAATCTATTTGAGACTGTTTTATTATTTCCCATCAGCCCACCTGGGATGACATACAACAGCTTATAAGTGTCCTCTTCACCTCTGAGGAGAGAGAAAGGATACTCAATGAGGCCCGAAAGAATGTGCCCGAAAGAATGTACCCTCGGACACAGGGGCTCCTTGGAAAACCCAGCAGTCATTGATGCTTGAATTCCCTTTAACTTTTTTAACTCAGCCCAAAGTAAAGACCACCCTAAGGTCTACCACCAGGCTCTGTTGGCAGGTCTCAAGGAAGCCACCTGGCAGCCCACAAATTTGACCAAGGTACATGAGGTTAGACAGGGATCAGAGGAGTCACCTGCTGCTGTTCTAGAGCATGGAATCATCCCAGTAATTTACACCTGATGATCCTAGAATCGAGGAGCACAAAGCTATTGCGACTATGGCTTTTATAGACCAGGTGAGTCAAGATATCAGGAAAAAGCTTCACAGGCTAGAGGGACTACAGGATAAATTGTTGAGGGATTTAGTGCAGGTTGCTGAGAAAGTCTACCACAACAGGGAGACAGAGGAGGAGAAGCAGCAGAGAAAGAGAAAGGAAGATGAAAGGGAGATGAAAAAAGGAAAATTGACAGGAAAGGAATTTACAGAGAATCGTGACTACAGTAGTTAGGGAAAGCAGAGAAGAGAGAATCCAACCAAAGAGAGAGAGAAAACCCCTAGAAAAGGACCAGTACACATATTGCAAAGAGAGCCTGAGAGTGCCCCAACAAATGGAAGCTGGGGGTGGGAAATCCCAGGCCTTGGGAAAAGCACTCCCAAATGGAGAAGTTGTTAGCCCTGGGGGAAGGCAATGACTAGGGAGGATGGGGTTCGGACGCCTTCCCGGAGCCCAGGGTAACCTTGAAGGTGGAGGGGAAATCCACCCAATTCTTGGTGGATAGTGGGGCCCAACACTCAGACCTCCTCTAAGCAGATGGGCCAGTCTTCAGCAAAAAATTGTGGGTCCAAGGGGCCACTGGACTAAACAATATTCATGGATTACCCGAAGAGTTGTGGACCTGGATGTGGACCCAGTATCCCACTCATTCACGGTCATCCCTGACTGTCCCTATCCCTTGCTCAGGAGAGATTTGCTCTCCAAGACTGGGGCTCAGATGCACTTCCTTTCTGAGGGCCCTCAATTGAGGGGACCTGTTTGAGAACCTGTCCAGGTCCTTACTATTAGGCTGGAGGATGATACAAATTGAGATCAAAACCCACAAGACACAGGATATTGCTTGGTGACTGGAAAAGTTTCCTCTTGCTTGGGCTGAAACAGCTGGGCTAGGACATGCATGTTTGCAGGCTCCTGTGTTTGTGGATCTTAAGACCCAGGCTGATCCTGTCTCGGTGCACCAGTACCAGATGTCGGGGGAGGCACGAGAAGGTATTAAGCCTCACATTGACAGGCTGTTACAACTGGGGGTCCTGTGCAAGTGTGGCTCTGCTTGGAACACACCCCTGTTGCCTGTAAAAAAGCCTGTTACTCAGGACTATCGCCCCATGCAAGATCTGAGAGATGTGTGCAACTTATTGGTTGATTGCCAACAGAAGGCTGGAGCTGCAGTGGTACAGCAGGTACACCTTCGAGACTGCGCATGTGCCCCGTGCCACTTATCAACAACAGGGACTCCTAACCTCAGAAGGCAAGAACATGAGAAACAAACCAGAAATGGTTGCCCTACTACAGGCCCTTTTTTAAACCGACAAAAGTGAGTATAATCCATTGCCCTGGGCACCAGAAGGGTGAGGACCTCATAGCTAGTGGGAACCACCTGGCAGACAGGGTGGCAAAGGAAGGAGCGATGAAAGAAATAAAGACTATCCTCTTGACAAACCACCACCCAGGAGAAGAGAGCTCAGATTGGAACTTGAGAAATGGCTGGCTACCACCTGGGTATACTAATCATGAGCTTAAGCTGATTAAAGAGTGTCCCACTAACTATTTGGACAAAAGTGGACATTGGAAGAACCATATTGAAGGGAAAAACCATCCTACCAGAACATCAGGCCCTTGAACTATTTGCACAAATGCACAGATACACCCACCTTGGTAGTACAAAGCTAGAACAGGCGATCAATGGGTCGGGTGTAGTTACTTTAAATCTAGGGAAACTAGCAGACATGACAGCTAGGAGTTGTGAACTAGCAGACATGATCCCTAGGAGTTGTGAACTAGCAGACATGACAGCTAGGAGTTGTGACGCTTGTCAGAGGGTAAGTGCCTGTCCCACCAAGACGCCACCGGGAAAACGGTAAGGGATAATCATCCTGGAGTATTTTGGGAAGTTGATTTCATTGAAGTCAGACCAAGAAAATATGGGCATAAATACCTCCTAGTCTTTGTAGATACTTTTTCTGGATGGGTAGAAACCTACCCCACCAAGAGAGAAATCACACAGGTGGTCGTGAAGAAAATACTAGAAGAGATACTTCCTTGATTTGGTATGCCTAAAACCATTGACTCAGATAATGAGCCAGCCTTCATTTCTCAGGTAAGCCAGGGAGTGGGTAAGTTTCTGAGCACAGATTGGAAACTCGATTGTGCATACTGTCCCCAAAGTTCAGGGCAAGTAGAAAGGATGAATCAGACCCTGAAGGAGACCTTAACCAAATTGTTGGTAGAGACTGGTATAGACTGGGTGTTGCTCCTTCCCATGCCAGAAATTGTTTAGGGCCAGAAATGCTCCCTATCATTTCAGTCTAACTCCCTTTGAGATCCTGTATGGGACCCCCACTCCCTTGACCCTGGCTCTTTTTTTTTTTTTTTTTT
>NC_034599.1:115635803-115637152 GCF_900095145.1 Mus pahari | reverse complement strand
TCAGATCTTGTTATGGATGGTTATGAGCCACCATGTGGTAGCTGGGATTTGTACTCCGGACCTTCGGAAGAGCAGTCGGGTGCTCTTACCCACTGAGCCATCTCACCAGCCCTTGACCCTGGTTCTTAATGCTCCCCCAACCCAGAGTGAGTTTTCAGGTTGACAAGGATCTTATGGCTCTATTGCAAGCTTTCCAGATCAGCCACCAGGAACTGTGACACTAAACTTAGTGCTCTGATTAACGGAGGTACCTCAGAGATTCTACACAAGTACCAAGTTGGAGGTTGGGTATATGTTAAGAGGCATCGTGCTGAAAACTTGGAAGCAAAGTGGAAAGGACTGTTCTTGGTGTTGTTTATCACCCTGATAGCCGTTAAAGTGGATAGAGTAACTGCCTGGGTTCATGTAACTTACATCAGACCAGCACCTATCGCCAACTGGATTGCAGCCAGACACCAGAGCCACCCCCTCAACCTCAAGATCACCTGCCCTCTGCAAGGCCAGAGAAGTCATGAGATGGCTGTGGTGTATCTTTCTTCTCATGCTGAGCCTCAGCACCCCCCCCACAACCCTACCAAAGTGACTTAGCAAGCACTCCCAGCCAGTGCAAATGCAGCTTGGTCCACCACAGAGGAACACCCACCTTATACCTGGTGGTTGGACCTTGTCTTTGATTTCTGGGATATCCCTATCCTAGAGACACAGGGGGAGGGATTACCGGAATGTATAAAGACTGCTTGTGATAGCCATTCGGGTTCGCCTTCTAGTCGCTTGACTTGAGGGACTACTTGAAGGTCGATCCTTCGTGCCGGAAAGTAAACCTTTTGCTTTTGCATCAGTCTGCATTTTCGTGTCTCACTCGAGGATGTCACAAAGTAAGTACCACTGACCGAAGGTCGGGGTCTTACAGTTTAGGTAGGAAGAGTGAAGAGGGAGAGCAAGACCCGCTAGTGTCATGTTTGCCATTTGGGCCTGTTAGTGACCTATAGTTTCTGTACCAGTCTCAGATAGTTTAACCTTTACTCAATACACAGGGAGATAAGAGGTTGCTTCTCAACAGTGCCTCTTCCATACCACTCATCTAGATAATACTCTTCTTACCTAGGGATCCTAAGGACTTTTTCCAGTCCCACACCTTCCTTACAGCTTTCCACTTCCGTTGAGGGTGAAGGCTATGCCAAGTTGCATTCTCTATCCACAGGAACATTCTTGAGTTAAATAATTCTCAGAATGTACTGACTTATAATCACCTGACCCTCCGGAAAGTCCCAGATAGGGTTCAAATGTGTACTGAAGGGATAAAATTAATAAGCTGCCTAGCTACCCAAAAGAAGAAGTGGGGTCTGTGA
>NC_034599.1:115617882-115635478 GCF_900095145.1 Mus pahari | reverse complement strand
AGTTTATGGTTCTCCTTTTTCCTTTTTTCCCTCCCCTTTGCTCCCCCTGGTTTGTGGTTTTCTCCTTTATAAGCTCTGTAAAAATTCAGGTCGGGGTCGAAACTCCTCTACTCCCTGTGTGGTGTATGAGTCTCGACCCCAGCATGCTGGCCTGAGCTCTCGTTTCATCTCGCATACAATAAAGCTTCCTCCTGTGATTACAAGTCGGTCTCAGCGTCCTACTGGGTGCACGTCCTTCCCGAGACTGGAGTGGGGGGCTCCCTTCGGAGGTCTTTCAGTACCACTGACGGAGGATCAGGGTTTTACATTATCTCCAGACACAGCGGACAGGACATCGAAGTTAGGCCTTCAGTCATATTGCCAAGCCAGAGCTCAGACACCCAGGGCTCCTGGGAGGAATTTGGGCGGAGAGCAGCTGAGATGGCATTCCTCCGGGCTTCCTAGATAGACCTCAGAAGTGTACTTCCGCTCTCGCAGAGAGGCCCGCGGAGGAAGTGGGCCCAGCGAGCGAACAGTCATCAGGAAGAATGCTGAGTGCTCCGGTGTGCGTTGGTGAGCGGCTGGGTGGTCGGGTGCAGGAGCGGGCGGCGGGCACAGTTGCGGTGACCTGGCCTGGGCGGCGTCCAGGTCCAGGGGGGTTCTCCAGGGAGCGGGGCGATTGGAGCGGCGTTGTTCTGCAGTCCGGTGCCATTACGTATGACTCTCGGTATTCTAACTTCTTGACAAACTCAACACGTAGGTTCACGTTTGACTGTGTGGGTCGGTTATGCTATTGCCTTTAAAACATAAAAATAATAATAATAAAAAAAAGCCCTACGGTTGTGATGTAAAATGAGATTTTCTTAAAAAGCTTGGAATAGCTTGGTGTGATAGCTCCGGCCTGTAATCCCGGCTACTGAGGAAGCGGAGGCAGAAAGACCGGGAACTTGAGCAGTTTAAAGAGCCCTTCTCTCAAATTTTAAAAGTAATAAAGGTAGAAATGTTTTCTAAGCCGAAAGGGCACGTTTGAAATTCAGCTTTGATAACGCACTTGAAAGCTGAAACGTGCTCACAGTCCCAACCTCCTATGTGTGTGTGTGTGTGGGGGGGGGGCTTGTGGTGTCCAAGAAGTATTTTGTAATGTCCGAGTTGCTTGAGAGTAAATGATTTTAAATAAATAAATAATTTTGTAATGTTCGAGTTGCTTGAGAGTAAATGATTTTTAAATAAATAAATAATTTTGTAATGTCTGAGTTGCTTGAGAGTAAATGATTTTAAATAAATAAATAGAGTAAATGATTATAAATAAATAAATAAATAATTTTGTAATGTCCGAATTGCTTGAGAGTAAATGATTTTAAATAAATAAAGGAAGGAAGGAAGGAAGTGAACTGATGGGGGAACCCCATTTCGCTTTAGGTGACTTCATTTCGTGAGCTTCACTTTCTGGCTCTCCAGCCCAGACATACAGCTTCAGAAAGTCCATTGTTCTAATTAACTAAGTTTGGAAACCTATGTTATAGAAACTCTGAAACTTCTGTCACTGGTTCTGCCCCGGTACAATGCAGTCGTGGGTTTTAGCTTTATAAGCCCTAACCTCCCCCTCTTATACTAGCCTGGAACTCATACATAAACACATGGGCAGACTGGCATAGAACTCATAGAAAATCCACCTATTTCTACTTCCTGAGTGCTGGGATTAAAGGTGTGTGCTGCCACACCTGGCCCTACACCTTACTTTTGTTTGAGTGCATGTGTGTGCGTGGCAGTGTACCTGTGGGGATTAGAAGACAACTGTGGGTGTCTTTCTTGCTGCTGTGTTGGCTGTTGTGATTGAACAAAGGTTCAACTGTACTACACAGTCGTGACACTATATAACTTTACTCAGTGGTCCGTCCTATAGGCCGTTCCTGCCTTATTTTCCTGTGTAGTACTGTTCACTACCAAGCATAGCCATACTTAAGACCTGACAAAAATTAAAAAAAAAGATTTTGGTATGTAAATGTTTCATCTGCGTGTGTCTATACACCACGTGTGTACCTGGTGCCTATGGAAGCCTGAAGAGGCTGTCAGATCTCTTAAGGCTAGGCTTACAGAACTGTCATAAGCTTGCAGGTGGGCACAGGGAATTGAACTAGGGTCAGCTAGGCTCCTGGGGAAGCAGTGGCCAGTGCTCTTAATCAACAACCCACCTCTCCAGTCCCTAAAATCTTTTTTGAAGTATTTTGTTACTTGAAATTTTAGAATGTTCTTATATCTGATGTTTTCCTGGTTGATGTGTTCTTGTTATTGGCACTTGTGACAATTCACCACTTTAAGATCTCTGTGTTTAATTTTGTAATGTGTACTGTTTGAGGGGAAAGAATTTTGAATTCTGCATTCAATTATTCTGTTTCTTAACATTCCCTTCCTGATTAGCATCTTGTCTGTAGCAATGAGCTTGGTGTTCTACATTTTTTTTTTCTTTTAATTGGGAGGCCTTGTGAGGAAGATTTCTTCTCTCCTTTGTTGTTTGTTTGTTTGTTTTAGTTTTTCGAGACAGGGTTTCTCTGTATAGCCCTGGCTGTCCTGGAACTCACTTTGTAGACCAGGCTGGCCTCGAACTCAGAAATCCNCCTGCCTCTGCCTCCCAAGTGCTGGGATTAAAGACGTGTGCCACCACCGCCCGACTGTTGTTTGTTTTTGAGATAGTCTCACATAGTCCTGGCTGGAACTTGCTTTACCTCCAAGTATCAAAAGTTTGCCCTCCTCTGTCTCCTAAATGATGGGATTAAAGTCATGTCACTAGCTGACTTGGCTATTATCAATCTATATCAGTTTATATCAGTGTGAACTTCTGAACTTTGTTTTGAGACAGGGCCTTGTGTATTATGTAGTCAGCCCAGGGTGGCCTTGAATTCCTTATCATTCTGCCTCCACTTTCCAAGTGCTGAGATAATAGGCATCATCACCATACCTGGCTTGCTTCAATTTTTTTTTTTTAATTTAATTTACTATTTCTCTGTGTGTTTGTGTGTGTGTACACTAATGTGGGCATGGAGTCACTTCTTTCCACCTTTTTGTGGGTTCTGGGGATGGAACTCAGGTTGTTGATGAGGTAAGTGCTTTTACCTGTTGAGCTATCTGCTCCTGCTTAAGTATATAATTTTTGCCTTTCACTAATTTTCTGATACTGCAATACACTTGTATTTTCTCTGTCCAGCAAGGCATCAACCACTTCTTCACAGAGCCCTGATTCTTTTATTGGAGATTGGTATTTAGAAAGCAAGGTCTGGACATTATAGGTATTATCACTATAATCATTATCATCTTATTCTAGATTTATTTATCTGTATCTAAGTGAGTGTATGCAAACATGTATGTGTGTTTGTGTATGTTTATATGTACGTAGAGTCCAGAACAACAGTGATCCCTTAGAGCTGGAGTGTAACCGACACTTAGCCTCTTATGTAGGTGCTAGAATCAGAACTTCAGTCCTTGTAATTACATAGCAAGTTCTTGTAACCACGGAGGCATTTCTACAGTCCTGTATAGTCTTACTGCTTAATTGCTACATCAATATTATTTTTTAAATTTTATCATGTAACTAAAGCAGACAGCTCTACCTCCTTCAGATTCTGTTTCTATATATGCTTTTCCTTAATCTATGTTTGTTTTCCACCAATACCACACTGGCTTGATTTCTGAAGCTGTCTCTATGGCCATAAGTCTTGAAATCAAGTAAGATGGCTAAGTGTGTAAAGGCACCTGGGCTTGGTCCTTGAAACCCAGAGAATGACTCCTGTAAGTTGACCCCTGATCACTTCAGCATGCATGCTATGACACATAGCACCCAGACACACAAAATAAAAATTTAACAAATTGAGGTATATCTATTTCTTCCACTTTAGTGATCAAAGTAATTTTTAGCTAATTCCCTTTGCCTTTTAATATAAATTGTAGTATCATCTTTACATTGCTCTTTTCCTGCCAAGCGTCTTTTCTCCTTTTCCCTGTGGTTCTGGGATTAATTCCAGGGACTTGTATGTGTTAGGTAATTGTTCTACCACTAAATTGCATTTCCAGCTTCCTTCCCATCCTCCTGAGATTCTGATAGGAAATAAACTAAACATCAACTTGGTAAGAATTGATAGCTTTTCATACTATGTCTCTCAATATGTGACTGTAATATGATGCGTCTGTCTGCGTATTTAGATGTTCTTTGACCTTTTTTTATCAGCCACTTGTGTTTTCTAGCCCTATGAATATCTTAACTATATTTCCACCCTAGATCTCAGTCCACAGGTGCTCATGCACATGTGTCTAATCACACATCCTCGAGAACCTTGAGAACCTACCTCATGTGTGTAGACATCATTTTCTTCTCTCTTCTAGGACTGAGCTCAATCATGTGTGCGGATATCATTTTCTTGTCTCTTCTCTTCTGAACATCAGTGTTGGTTGTTCATTCTTTTACCAGTGACTTCTGGTGACCTGGCAAATAACGTCACACACTGTGAAGATACTTCCAAGGATACAGCAGTGATTTAGTGAAAGCAACAGATTTCTTTTGTATTCATCTGGGTGACCCTGGATAGGAGTGATGCCTCCAGGCAGGTGGAATGCTGCCCGTACAGCTCAGGTGTCAAGGGAACAAGGCTGCCTTCGTATAGTAAAGAAGGAAGAGGAGGAGGATGGCTATATTTCAATGCAGACTGCCAGGCCACAGACACTTAACCGCCCTGGCCAGGAGCTATTCCGTCAGCTCTTTAGACAGCTTCGCTACCATGAATCTTCTGGGCCTCTAGAAACTCTGAGCCGGCTCCAGGAGCTCTGCCGCTGGTGGATGAGGCCTGATGTTCTTTCAAAAGCACAGATGTTAGAGTTGTTGGTGTTGGAGCAATTCCTGAGCATCTTGCCTGGAGAGCTCCGGACATGGGTCCAACTCCATTGCCCTGAGAGTGGCGCAGAGGTTGTGGCCCTGCTGGAAGAGCTGCAGAAGGATCTTGATGGAACACCACAGAAGGTAGGTGGTACACAGTAAGTTCTGCTTGCCTTTTTGTAAATGAGATGGTCTTCTGAACTGTGAGCCTGAGAAATGTAGGGGAGTTTCCCCTTGTTAATCCTCTTGATACCTAAGTATCAGAACTAGACTGTGATCATGGACCCTTTAGCAAAGTGTTCCTTCCATTTTACAGATGAAGACCACCTTAAAATAGGATCAGCAGGTATTGATTGATACATCATAGAATTGCTTTTTGGATATGTGTTTATGTCATAGAAGGTCCATCTCCACATAAGATTTGATTTTGCTTGATGTTGACCGTAGCCTTGTAGAGTGATAGGGGCTGCAGGGAACTGAAGGGAGTCAGGAATTGTGATATCTGAATGGAAGAATACAAAAGAACAGTCTGCATGAACCATGTTTCCTTTTCTTAAGGTTTTTGAAGATATAGGAGTGGGCACAAGGGTTTGGGGCATCTTTGGGCTGGAAGTTAGAAGGCCTCAACTTTAAGCTTTCTAAACAGTCTTGCTTTCTAAACAGTCTTACTTTCTCAACAGTCTTACTGTTCTTAGACATATTATTGTGGGGCTCCCACCAATAAAGACCACTGAGATACAGTCTGTGAGCCAATTGAAAATCTTTATTTTAGCTGGCTGGTGACTACATATGGGTATTTGAAACACTAAATGTACTCCTAGCTTTTCTTAGGGTTTAGATTTAAGCAAGACAACCAAATCCTGGCTGGAAAAAAAAATCCCAAGGTTTCCTTTTTGCAGCTGAAAAGTAAGTAGATAGTTATGAAAGCCAAATTACCCAGCTAGCAAAATTGAGGAAGTTAGACTAATTTTTGCAAAGATCCTGTATTGTTGCTATTCTAGTGCTGTGAAGAAACAGCAATGACCATGCAGCTTGTGAAGGTGGCAGCTTTTATAGAGAAAAGTATTTAGCTTGGTTATGCTTTCAGAGGTTTAGTCCATTATCATGCATGGTGGGTGTCTTAGGGTTTTACTGCTGTGAACAAACACCATGACCAAGGCAACTCTTATAAAAAGCAACATTTAATTGAGGCTGACTTACAGGTTCAGAGGTTCAGTCCATTATCTTCAAGGTGGTGAAAGACCCCTGAAGAGGGGAGACCCTCATTCAAGTCTCCTGATGACGCAACCCCCCAAGAACTCATGAGAGACAGTCCTTGCTGCAATCACACGAGGTTTATTGACAGGAACCAGTGCACTGTGCCCGAGACTAGTATCCCACACAGGGGTAGAGGAGTTCAACCCCAAGTAGCTGGGAGAAGGGGTATTTAAAGGAAGAAACCACAACCCAAGGGGGTAGGGAGGGTGTCATTGGAAGAATACCAAAAATACCAGTGAAAAATCTCAAGGGGAAACTCACTGTGAAAGACCAGGAAAAATTCAGACCCCCTAGCACCAAGAATGTAGGTTAGCCGGTTCAGTGACCCTGTTCTAGGAACTGGCCAACCACAAAAGTTAGATTAAAATCTTGAGAACAATCTTGAGAAGCAGGGAGTTTCTCCTTGTGATTTTTAGTACCCCCCTTGTGATTTTTCACTGGTATTTTCGGCATTTTCCAATAACGCCCTCCCTACCCCCTTGGGTTGTGTTTTTTTCCTTTAAATATCCCCTTTCCCAGCTGCTCGGGGTCCACGTTCCTCTACCCCTACGTGGTGTATGGCTGTGGGCCCTAGAGCGCGCCTGGAATAAATAGTCCTCTTGCAGTTTGCATCAAGGTCGTTTCTTGTGAGTGATTTGGGGTGTCGCCTCTCCTGAGTCAGAACATGGGGGAGTCCTCACTTTGTGGGTCTTTCACCTGTTTCTCAAGATTGTTCTCAAGATTTTTTTTGTTTGTTTTTTTTTTGTTTTTGTTTTGTTTTTGTTTTTCGAGACAGGGTTTCTCTGTTTAGCCTTGGCTGTCCTGGAACTCACTCTGTAGACCAGGCTGGCCTCGAACTCAGAAATCCNCCTGCCTCTGCCTCCCNAGTGCTGGGATTAAAGGCGTGTGCCACCACGCCCAGCTGTTCTCAAGATTTTAATCTAACTTTTGTGATCAGTCAGTTCCTGGAACAGGATCACTGAACCGGCTGGTGTAATCATCTGTTCTGTGGTTAGTCAAGTTCCTGGAACAGAGTCACTGAACTCACTAACCTACATTCTTGGCTCTACTCTGCTTGCTAGGGGGTCTGGATTTTTCCTGGGCTTTCAGTGGACTGGCTTCCAGGCAGCTAGGATTAGGGTCTTAAAGCCCATACCCACAGTGACACACCTACTCCAACAGGGCCACACCCTCTAATAGTGCCACTCCCTGAGCAGAACATATATAAACCATAATAATGGGGAACATAGTAGCCTGTAGGCAAGTGCTGGAGCAATAGATGAGAACTACATCTTGAATCATGGGCAGAGAGAGAGAGAGAGAGAGAGAGAGAGAGAGAGAGAGAGAGAGAGAGAAAGAGACAGACAGACAGACAGACAGACTGACTGACTGAGACTGAGACTGATTGTGCCAGATATGGGCTTTTGAAACCTCAAAGTCCACCCCCATAAACACCTTCCAAGAAGGCCACACCTCCTAATCCTTTTACTCCTTTCAAATAGTGCTTCTCCCTAGGGAGTCCTCCTGGAATTGTTTGTTTTTAGTTACTGGCACTTTGCTCAGAGAGACACATTTTACCTGAGGTAAAAAAAAAATGGAGTCCACATAATTAACCTTTCAGGACGTCAGTTCATTTGAGAAAGAAATGCAAAAATGGTATAATTATGAGGATTTGTTCAGTAACCATTTGAATGCTTTATCATGTGTCTGCTGGTACCAGCCTGACAGTGAATATCAGTGAGTATCACCTTACATCGTGATATCCTGCGTTCTCATCCTTTGCCTTTTGCAGTTTTTGTTTTGTTTTGAAACGGGGTCTCTCTCTATAGCCCTGGCCTTGAACCAATAAAGATCTTTATGTCTCCTGAGTGCTGTGACTAGAGGTTTGTGCCACCATATCTGGCAACTTTTGAGTTTTTTCAAAAAGCATTTATCATTTTTTTTATGTTTTAAAATTTTATTTATATAAAAACATGGGCCTATGTATGCATAATTCATGCATTAAAATTACTAATATTTCTGAAGTTTATCCTTCAAATTTATTACAAAAATTAGATTAAGATTTGATAATAGTCTATGAGTGGTAAATGGTGATAAATCAACATAAGTAATGCCCATTTTATTTTATTTTTTATTTTTTTTTAAGATTTATTTATTATATATAAGTACACTGTANCTGTCTTCAGACACTCCAGAAGAGGGCGTCAGATCTTGTTTCGGATGGTTATGAGCCACCATGTGGTTGCTGGGATTTGAACTCCGGACCTTCGGAAGAGCAATCGGGTGCTCTTACCCACTGAGCCATCTCACCAGCCCGTAATGCTTATTTTAAAATGTGCCTTTTAAAAATCTAAAAGTACATTTATCATTTTTACCAAAACAGATGTGCACAGGGATGTGACAGTAATTTATGAAATGAAATATAATTATGAAACTATACGTTCAGTGGCCTCAGTCTAAGGTTTGTTCACATTAATTTAGAAAAAGTGTTAGCCACTGTGCCAGGAAGACTCCTCTAAGCTCATTACCTGAAGCCTTCTGCACTGGTTTCTACATTAAGGAAGCTTGACTGAGAGAGAGCTGTTTGAAGTCCAATGGCAAAGCCCTCTTTCCTGTTCTTTGCTTGAATGAGCATAGGAGGAGAGGTTTTCTTTGTGGTTTGATTCTTGGTTGACCCTTAAAATTAATACTGTCTTTCTAGTGGTGATACTGTTTTGTGAGGCTCTCTGAGGTCACTGTACACTTCAGACCCTTGTCTGGCTCTCTGCCGAGAACCAGTGCTCATTTTATTCCATTTCTCATCTTTAGACCTGGTGTCAAGTAGCACCTGGTGGGGAACTATCATTGTGGCATGTGAGGATTGCTGTTATTGACTTGACCAGTGCATCCTTTGGTCAAGTGGGAACCTATTGAACACTCCCTGGTGCAGGGAGGCCAAGGGGTGAAGTTTCTCCATCACCTTTTTCTCTGGGTCTCTTCTGCCAAGAAGTGATTAAAGGGCCTGGTGGCCTAAACCTCTATAGATTGGCCCATGGGAGTATTCTCTGAATTTGCTTTCTGATTCCTATAGGAATGTTATCATAACCTTTTCTTCTTGCCAGGATCCATGCCTTACTCAGAATCCAGATGTGCATTGGATAGGTACTGGTGCTCTGCAGCCTGCACAGATATGGTCCCCTGCATCACATCTCAGGAACAGTTCTGCTCTAGAGGACCACTTGGAGACTCCATATGGAATAGGAATTTGTGACTCCCTGGCTGAACAAACTGGTACTCACTGCCCAGACCCTAACTTTATGTCATATCTCTTGTGTTTCATATACTGTTGTCTTGTTATCATGTTTTCTCACAAGAGTCTTTTAGTACCTAGCTCTGGGTTCTCTTGAATGCTTCTGTGATTCATGTCTG
The DNA here is from genome assembly GCF_900095145.1 of Mus pahari. Taxonomy (NCBI): domain Eukaryota; kingdom Metazoa; phylum Chordata; class Mammalia; order Rodentia; family Muridae; genus Mus; species Mus pahari. The sequence continues at coordinate 115,625,994 of NC_034599.1, read as the reverse complement.
GTTGGCTTCTTCTATTCCATTCTCCCTTTCCTGGTCCCTAGCAGACACTGAAGATATGTCTGTGCATCTTGAATAGCAGTCTGCTTGCTGTAGGTCCAGGGATCCTCTAGGAGTGAGGAGAGTGGGCTTCTTGGGTGTCCAGAGCTGGACACCTCTCTTATGCCTCTTTTTTCCTTCAGATTCTCGTGCTGTCTCGGTGCCTGACTATTTCCAGTTAGAAAAGGACATAGAATACCAGGTAACAGCCAGCAAGCCTTTGGTAATCAGGCTGCAGGTGAGCCTCAGGGCTTTGGGTCTTTTCTGGTGTCACGTGCATGGCTGCCCCATGGGTAGTGCAACTCTCTTCATCCTGGGTTGTCATTTAACTTTATAGTCAAGAGACCAGAGCTTTCTACTGGGTGATGGCCTTTCACCTTTGCCAAATTTATCCAGTGTTAACTCTTTGTCAGGCCTATGACCCTCTTGACAGCTGAGAGCTGTGAATCAGCTCTAAGTCATAGTTCTTTATTTTTTCAGGAAGCTCTGACTTTCCAGGATGTGGAGGTGACCTTCTCTCAGGAAGAGTGGGGATGTTTGAACTCAGCTCAGCGCAATCTTTATCGGGATGTTATCCTGGAGAATTATGGGAATGTAGTTTCTGTGGGTAAGTCTTTAGTATCCCTAGCTACCTTCACGTTTGGTTTTTCTCCTTTTTTTTTTTTTTTTTTTTTTTTAATGATTTATTTATTATTTATTTATATGAGTACACTACAGCTGTCTTCAGACACAGATTAGAAGAGTGTATCACGGGCTGGTGAGATGGCTCAGTGGGTAAGAGCACCCAACTGCTCTTCCGAAGGTCCGGAATTCAAATCCCAGCAACCACATGGTGGCTCACAACCATCCGTAACAAGATCTGACGCCCTCTCCTGGAGTGTCTGAAGACAGCTACAGTGTACTTACGTATAATAAATAAATAAAACTTTAAAAAAAAAAAGAAAAGTGTATCAGTCCCGTTACAGATGGTTGTGAGCCACAATGTGGTTACTGGGAATTGAACTCAGGACCTCTGGCAGAGCAGTCAGTGCTCTTATTGCTGAGACATCTCTCCAGCCTGGTTTTTCTCCTTTTCTTAATCTTAAAAAAAAAAAAAAAAATTCATTTATGTACATGGATATGTATGCATGTAGGTGCTTGCATGCCATGGCTCATACAGTCAGAAGGTAGCCAGTGAGGGTAGTTCCTGTCCTTTCTACCACGTGGGTCCAGTGAATCATATTCTAGCTAAGCTTGGTGGCAGGTGCCTTTATCCACTGAGCCATCTTCACTGCCCCTTGTTTTTCTTTTCTGTGTAGAAAGGGGCCTTGTCTTAGATTGTGGTTCTGTAGCCACCAAGCTTATTACTTAATCTATGACTAAACTGTCCTTGACTAACGGAGATGGTAATATCTGTCATGTGAGATTATTGAGAAGACTGAGTCTGTCTTAAGTTCTCAGTCCATTGAGGCCCTCAAATATTGCTAACTGATGTAGCCAATTGAGTAGTTGTATGCTTCTCACCTCTAGAGAATATTATTATCATTGTTGTTAGATATTTTATGTGTATGGGTAGTTTGCTTGCATGTGTGTTTGTGCACCACCTGCTTCTAATGCTCATGGAGGTCAGAAGAAGGCATCAGATCCCTTGAGTCACAGATGCTCGTTAGCCACATGTAGATGTTGGGAATTAAGCCAGATCCTTTGGAGGAGCAGCCAGTGCTCTTTATCTGCTGAGGCATCTTTCCAGTTCTACTCTGAAGAATTCTTTTTTTTTTTTTTTTTTTAAAGATTTATTTATTTATTATATTTAAGTACACTGTAGCTGTCTTCAGACACTCCAGAAGAGGGCGTCAGATCTTGTTACGGATGGTTATGAGCCACCATGTGGTTGCTGGGATTTGAACTCCGGACCTTCGGAAGAGCAATCGGGTGCTCTTACCCACTGAGCCATCTCACCAGCCCCCTGGAGAATTCTTGAAGCCCCTTTGCCTGTAACTTTTCTCAGCTTCTCATCTCTACCTAGGGCAGCAGTTCTCAATGTATAGGTCACAACCCCTCTGGCAAATGTGTATTTCCAAAAATATTTACATTATGATTCATAACAGTAGTAAAATTAGTTATGAAGTAGTAGTGGAAATAATTTTATGGCTAGGGGTCAGCACAACATAAGGAACTGTTTTAAAGGATTTCAGCATTAGGAAATTGTTAGGTTGAGAACCATGTCTTAGGGCTATGGCTGGCCAGGCATTCTGTCCTAGCTTTTTGCATTTGTCTTTCTGGCCTTCTCTCCTCTCTGCCAGGACTGTAGGTCCTAGAAAGTAGCTTTGTGTGACTTTTCTTACCTCGCATCCCATTTCTTTTCTGCAGTGGGCTCCTCTCCCAAACCTGCTCTGATCTCCTGGCTAGAAGCAAGGAAGCCATGGGGCATGAATATCTGCACAGTTCAGTTTAAGAGAGATCCTGATGCTGTGCCTGAAGGTGAGCTCTGTCAAGTGTACTATATCACGAGGGACTTACTCCATTATTTGCTAGGAGTTTCTTAATTTTTTTTTTTTTTTCATTTTTTGAGACAGGGTTTCTCTGTGTAGCCCTGGCTGTCCTCGTACTCACTTTGTAGACCAGGCTGGCCTCGAACTCAGAAATCCACCTGCCTCTGCCTCCCGAGTGCTGGGATTAAAGGCATGCCCCAACCACGCCCGACTTTGCTAGGAGTTTCTAAGGGGTGCTAGGACTCTGGGCCACTTCCTGCTTGACTTATAATAGGCCACTTCTTTTTCAGCCTTGACCCTTCCCTAGCATCTCAGTATCAGTTCTTGCTCATCACAGGGCTTCCCTGTTCTCTTTTCCACTGGGTTCTAATGCTCATTTCTGTGTCTACACCACTCTGAATTACCTGTATTCATCCATCCCATTCTGGCTCTTCCTTGTTTGATTCTTCCTTCCATGATGAGCTTAGATCTAGTTTTTTCACAAGACCCTACGTGAAGCGCCAGGTCTTGACTTTTGGGGACTTTTATGTGGTATTCCTGTGCTATAACTTTTCTCTGTTGTCTTGCTATAATATTCTTTTTTTTTAGGTCTGTTTATTGCCCTGTTAGATTTGATTTTTGTGTCCCTCCCTCTATCTGCTGTATCTGGCCTTCCTCCTCCCTTTCCTGTTATTTGAGATACTCTTTCTTTTTCTTATCCTTGACTGTTTTGTATAAAGGTAATGACAGTTAGGCAAGATTCTTGCTAATAAGAATCTTCTTTATAGTTCTTCTTGCCTTTTCCAGTTCCAAATATTGAAGAAAAATATTTTCTTTTTCTTTCTCTCTCCTCCCCCCCACCAGGAGGTAAGCTTCAAATTAAGCCAAGCAAGTTCATCTTGAAACAGAAATCTTCAGAATACATAGAAACCTGTGTAAATACATCAGTAAGTCCTGAGACAAGTGTTTTTGAGGAAACAGGGCTCAAAGAGTCTTTTAAACAGAAGAGTAGGTTACAGACGTCCTGTGGAGACTCCATACAAATGAAAGAGATGAAGGAAGGAGCCAACATTAGTCAAAGGACAGGAAGAGAATCTGAAGTATTGAGAAACAATGATATTCTCGAGTTAAAACATGTTAAATATGTGAGTGTTTCTAGAAAAAGGCTATCCTTTAAACATGGCTATGACAGAAACTTCAGAAAAAGTTCACACCATTATAATAATAAATATGGGGAAGGGCTCAGAGGCACAGTTGAGGGGTTTGGTGTGTATCAGAATACTGGGCTGAAAAAGAATGGAAAGGACAGATGTGGGGAGACCTCAAGGAGGACCTCTCCTTCCCATCCTGAGTATCATCAGAGATGTTACAGTCAAGGGGCCCTGTTTCAATGTAGGGTGTGTGCGAAAGCTTTCAAGTGGCGTTCAAACTGTATACGGCACGAGAAAATTCACACCGGAGTGAAACCTTACCAATGCAGCTTATGTGAGAAAGCTTTCCAACGTTTGTCAGCCTACCGTCTGCACCAGAAAACCCATAGTAAACAGAAACGTGGATCCAGTAAGTACAAAAATGCTCTCACCTGCAGCTTGGATGTCAGTCATCATTTGACAGACCAGGATGAGGAGAAACACTTACACTGTAACCAGTGTGGGAAAAACTTCTCCTGTAAGTCCTATGCTCTTGAACACCAAAAGATTCACACACGGGAGAAACCTTTTAAATGTACCAGATGTAGGAAAACCTTTCGGTGGAAGTCAAACTTTTCTCGTCATATGAAATTACATCACAGAGAGGTGCGTAAACAAGAGAAACGTCAAGAAGACTTCAAGCAGAGTCATAGTCAGTCTCAGTTTATCTCTACTGTAGAGAAAACTTTTCCATGTCAGAATTGTGGGAAAACTTTTACTCAAAAGAAATCACTCATTGAGCACCAGAGGATTCATACAGGGGAAAAACCATACCAGTGTAGTGGGTGTGGAGAAACATTTACCTATAGGTCATCTTATATTATTCATATGAAGCGAAAGCAGCATGCTATTAAAATAAAACCTGAACATGGCTGCCTAACTTTTAGTCAGGGTGCAGTGTTTCCCATTCCTCGGGGTAGTCATAATACAGAGGAGCCTAATAAGTGTAAATACTGTGGCAAAGCCTTTCATAATCACTCATTTCTTCTCATTCACGAGAGAGTTCACACTAGAGAGAAGCCCTATCAGTGCAGGGAGTGTGAAAAAGCCTTCCGATGGAGTTCCAATCTCTACCGACATCAGAGAAAACACCTTTTGCACAAGCAGTATAAGTATCGTGAAAGAAAAGAGACTTCAAATCTACAGTCAAAAATCCTCATTGATCAGAAGCCCTTTTGGTGTCAAGAATGTGGGAAAACCTTTACACGTAAAAGAAGCCTTTTAGATCATAAGGGAATACACAGTGGAGAGAGACGCTTTAAATGCAACTTATGTGAAAAGTCTTTTGATAGAAACTATCGACTTGTTAATCACCAGAGGATCCACACTACAGAGCAACCTTTTCAATCTCAGTGGCGTGGTGAAGATTTTGTTGGGATACATGTCCGTTCTGTTGGCCAGAGAAAACACAGCAGCACACTGCAGTCTGAGTATGGCCTACATTCAGATAAGCCTGGCTTATCTTACTGTCAGGATGTAAGGTTAAATATTCAGGAATTAGAACTAAGTCGAAAGCTCCATAAAGAGTGTGATAACCCTTCTGATGAGAGTTCCGAGTCAATTGCATTCCAGAATGTGCCCACTAAGAAGAAAGCCTGCCACAAATGCAGCACTTGTGGGAAAATATTTAAGAAGCATTCACATCTCATTAGCCACAGCAGATGTCACACACAAGAGAGGCCCTTCAAATGCATAGTGTGTGGGAAGACCTTCAGGTGGTCTTCCAATTTGACTCGGCATATGAAAAACCATATTAGAGATTAGCCTGGGGTCTTTGATGACAGTGGGGTGGGGGATAGTTCTTGGTTACATTCTAGAGAACTTTAGTGGTAGGCACTGGGGAAAACCTTGTAAAGGTCCAGTCCTTTCTGGCTTGGATGTTCTTGGTGTGGAATCTTGATGATTTCAAAACTNGGGGACTTCTCAGGCTTCCTTCTGGAAAGATGCTGAAAAAGAACAGAATGTTCTCTGGGTTCTTTTAGGGATCCTGGCCCCTAGGTTTAGCCCAGGACAGCCAGGTCTCCTTAGGTAATTCTTGCTGTTTGGAATTGGAAAGCATGTCTGTAGCCTAGTAAGCGGTGTCTGTTGGGAAGGGGCCGTTTAGATCCCCAGTTCTTTAGGGTCAGCTTGTGTTGGTACTGTTCTGTTGACTTTAAAACCAAGAACTTGTATTCTACATCAGATGTNTCCTGGGGGGCTCTGGTTGGGGCTTCAGTTTATAATCGGTTTTTTGCTTATTAGCTATGGTCCTAAAGCCTCAGTGGCAAGTGAAAAGGACAGGGTGCTGGGCTCCGTTGNTTGATCTAGACAGGCAGCATTACTCCATCATTTCAGCTGAGATACAAGAGCACTCCTCATGTTCCAGTGACCAAAACAGACAAAANCCCTGCTGTTTGGGGATCTGTAAGTCACTAAATGAGTTAAATCCTATCCTGGATGGTGATATGCGTTGAGGACAAAGTAATCCAGAGAAGAATGGNAAGGAATCTGGTTAGGATGTGGATTGTAATTTTAAACAAACTGTCCAGGAAATAGTGTTACTGACAGTGAAACTAAGTGGGACCAAGTGTTAGGAGGCATTGACATCTTTAGGAGTTCCAAGACAGACAGGGCTACATAGAGAAACCTTATCTCAAAAAAATAAAAAATAAGATAAATAAACAAGACACCCCCCCCCANACCCAACAAACAAAATCCCTAATTGACTAAAAAGCTAAAGGAAGTTGGAATTGGGGATGGGGGGGATTCATGTTGCTCTATTGAGAAAGAGTACAAGATAGAGAAGATAGGATCTTANCTGGTGACTTTAGGGATAGTATAGAGTCCCTTGGGTGGAGTAGATGAGCTTCTGAAGAATGGACCAATCTTTACAGAGGTATTGTTTGCACATTAGTTATAATGGACCAAGCTTTATAGAGGTATTGTTTGCACATTAGTTATAATGATGCCTCTGGGATAGCCCTTTGTTCAGAGTCATGCATATCCTGGAACTTTGTCCTTTAATCTCCCCTGCTCCTATCTCTTTTGGGGACTATACCTTAACTGCTAGTGTGACCTGGGTTCCCCGTTATGCTTGTCACTGCAGCCTGACCAAGCACTTGGGAAGCTGTGCTAAGGTGCACATGTTGACAGATTTTGTGAAGAACGCTGCTTCTCCAGTCTGAAAAAAAGGGGCCTGCACAGCAGTTGTGGTGCCTTTGCCTGGGTTCAGTTCCTAGCACCTGTGGCAGCTCACAGCCACTGGCAGTCCCAGAGAATCCNATGCCCTACCCTGAATTATGTGTGCTCCAGACGTGCACGTGGCTCACAGACATGCAAACAAAACACTCATACAAAATACATTTTAAAAATAGCATGAGTATGAAAAAANAATCTGTATTTTCAAATTGCCTCTTTGAAAGAATCTAGTTCTGCCAAGTCAGGAGTAGAACTTTATTTTCAGTGGGTCTTGATCAGATAGGTTGGGGGGGGGCTACTTTATAAAACAGGCCTTGAGTCCAGTATTGAATGGAAGTCGTACTCAAAAGTACACAGCTGCTAGGTATGAGCCCAATTATTGATGGGTTTGAGTAGTAGAGTGCCAGTTGACAGTTTCTGATTGTCTTGGCAACCATGTCTAATCTTGAACTTGGCCTGGAAAGCACAGGCTTCTTTGAGCATAGCCTTTCCACTGCCTGAGGAATTGAAGTTGAGGATGGGAATAGGCAGATGGGCTGAGACCATTATGGAGTAATGGATATCGGATGGCCTCTTAACTCACCTGGTTAGTGTGGTCAGTTACATCCTTACTGAAGGATGTCAAACCATAGTGTGCAGAGAAGAAACCATGTGGGCTTTCTTAGTAATCTCTTAGAGAAGTTNGTTTTTGAAAGCTAAGTATGAAGTGGGTGGAATAAGGGGGGGTTCAGATCCCCTTGTAAGTGNATTGCCAGGGAACTTGGAAAGGCTTATAAAAAGTGTGTGTTCTCTCTGTGTGTCCCTTCCTGGGCCAATGTGAAGAGCGATGAACATGAATCAACTCACTACAACAGTGTTTAGATAGTGGGACCAGTGGAACCCTGTTTGCTGTTAGCAGAACACACCGTGCAGGAGATGTTTGATGCTTCAGAAAGAGTATAAAGCTCAGTGTTGGGGTACACACTCGAATCCTAATGTGGGATGCCAAAGCAAGAGAACCAAAAGTTTAAAGCCACTTGGGGATAATGAATAATAAGATCCTGTTCAATGGTCTACAAAGTGCGTTCCAGGACAGCAAGGACTACACAGAGAAACCCTGTCTTGAAAAAAACAAAAACAATAAATAAATAAAATTAAAAAAAATCCTGCTCAAGCAACTACCACTACAACAAAAATAGACAATTATAGCGAATGTGGAAGACATATCCTCCAGCTTAGAAAACTACATGAAGAGTTGCAGAAGCTGTATATAACATACC
>NC_034599.1:115610560-115617667 GCF_900095145.1 Mus pahari | reverse complement strand
GGGTTGATGTATGCTATACTGCTCTATATGCTATACTGCTCTATATTCTCTCGGTATGAGATGCTAGTGAAATCAGAATGGAAACATTCTTCACTTGTTTTTCTAATTANTGATGCAGATACAACCTAAGATTGTTACAATTTAACAGGATAATATGGTGACTTCTTTCAACTGTTAAAAGTACATCAAAATAAAAATTAATCATGGCCTCTGACGTCTATATAATTATACAGAAGTTCCAGCCCTGCCACTCACTCGCAATGCTGCTACCTCCTCTTCCCTCATCCCCTGTCTTAGAAGCCCCTCTGTAGACCAGGCTGGCTTCCTACAGAGTGCTGGGATTAAAGGTGTGCACCACCACATCTGGCCTACGTTATCTCTTAAATTCTCAGCATTATCCTGCTAAATATGGAGTAACACAAAATGGCTGTCAGTGAAGAGAATGTTAAACAGCTGCAATATGACAATGAAATGTGTCAGTTTGAAGAAAACAGTTTTCTGTGTCTCCTCACTATCTCCAAGTTATGAGATTCTGAGCTATTTCCAATACCTCTTGCCTACCCCCTTCAAAAAAAGTGAAACTAGAAAAAGATATAGATGATTCCAATGATGGCATAGAATTTGGGACAGTGTTGCATGTTAGCCATCTCACTTTCTTGGCAAGTGGGAAAAACATGAGTATTTTATATGCCAAGTACCACATCTTTTAAGTAATATTTATGGTGCTGTAACTGGCAAAATTGTGACAGCTGGTATCTATTGAAAAGCCAAAAACCGTATCAGTTAAACAGCTTGTAACTATTGACTGCATATGTTGAAGTAAAGACAGGAAAAGAATGCCAGGGTGTATTAGGGTAGAAACTGCTCTAGCAGTCTCTCCAGGCAGGAGAGCTGTGGCAGTGTCTGTCCCCACATTTGAGGTGAGGATGCTAAGACCGTTGCTCACATCTGGGCAAGCTAATGGAGGAGGGAAGTTCAACCTGTGTAAACCCTGAATTTTGTTAATGCACCTAGGCCTTCCTTCATTCTGTAACCACCACAGACTGCCAGAGAGGCCCTGTAGTGCCTTCAGACCTATGCTTTTGTGGAAGGGTGCCAGTATGAAGCAGGTATCTTGGGGAAGGAGGTAACAATTCACAGTGAGACTGAACTTCAATTGCTGGTCAGTCCCCTTTTGCCTGAAAAACATGTAATACGTACAGGTATGTATTTTAGGTCTACCCCCACTGTTCTCTTCCACTTTTAAACCAGCATCCAGAGAACCAGAGAGTGCTTGCTTGCAGAGAACCTGAGTTAGGAGGTACCCAAGTCAAAGTGATTCATAGGACCTGCAACTAACTCCAGAATATTATTACCCTATTCTGGTCTCTGGGTATCTGTGCTCAATGGTGTGTACATACTTATATACATACATTAAAACAATCTTAAATGAACACCAAATTCCTATCTTAATAGGTTACAAAGTGTGGCCGGACAGGTACAATACATTCCTGTAAGAGCATCATTTTGTCAATCTTTACTGACAAATCCAGGGAACACTTAGGAGTGCACTTTAAGGATATGGCTGAAGGAAGATGGGAGGGAGTCAAACTTTGTCAGCACTGGGCAGGATTTAGGCACTGCTGCATATTGAAAACAGTTCAGTGCTGATGTGAATATTTGTTAAGCTTTTAAATCTTTATTATTGGTTATCCTAGACTCCCCCCCCATGTGAATGAGTGAAATTGACAAAGACCAACAGTTCAGCTTTCCAATAGCAGTGAATAGACTTTTCCATCAAGTCTGGCAGCCTAAAGCTAAGAGCTGTCAGCCAGCCAAGCATCTCCTGTCAACCAGCTGGACTGTGCCCAACAAGTGCCAGAGGTTTTCCACTGGGATCTCTATCCAGGCCCGGTGGGAAGGCCCCAGCGCGGGTGGGGTGGGGGGTGGGGTGGGGGGAGTGAGTGCAGGCAGGGAGACAAAGCCTCTGCCATACCTTCCAGGTCCGAGCCAACAATCCAGTGAGGAATGCGGAGCTCCCCCCCCAACCCCCCCCCCCGCAGCTCTTGGGGAGAGGTCTGGTGGTGATTTAGAGGTCTGGTGGTCTGACAGCAAGCCCCTCTCATTGGCTTGGACTGAGAGTTTGGGGGAAACCTTATTTGCATGTGGGAGGGCTTGGTGCTGTTCCTAAGTGGCTAATAGCTACCCTCTCCTGTGGGGGTTGTGGGGGAGGTAACTCGACCGTGGCCGGGATCCAGGAGACATGAACAAACTCCTTCCATCCCATGCAAGTGAATTATCACTACTGGGTCCCGGGGTTCAAGATCTAGTAGCCTCAACTGGAAGGCGTAGCCCATTGCCCCACAGTCTCAGGAGGCCTTGCCTCAGCCAACCACTCTAGATAAAGGCTGCATCTCAGAGTTGAAATTTAGATGGCCTTGAAGCTATTCTCAAAATGGGTGGGTGGGGGAACCTCCTTTAGCTTAGCAAGAGCTGTGATGTAATTGGTACATGTACAGCCCTTCATTTTCAGTCTACTCTCAAATTCCCTCCTTGTATATAATCAATACTATTCAGCCGGGAGATAATCCCCTGTACTGCTCCATGGTGCTTTTGCATTAGGTCCAATTAAAGGCTGTTGTGACATACTATGAAAATGTCTTTTACATTCTAGAGGCTGGAACTTCTGCTGGACCTCATGACCAAACAGATAATATACCCTAAGGTCACTTAAGACAGTTTTCCTACTGTGTGCCAAGTCTGTTTAACCTTCTTCCTTAGTGCTGTGATTAAAGGCATGGGCTACCACCATCCAGCTATGTTTAACCTGCCTTTAAGTTAGATAACAATCTAACAACCAACTTTATCTGTCTTGGCAACCATCTTTTATAACCTAAGCTAACATATAGCTTTAATTTTAAATTATGTATTTGTCCTCTGACCCAGAGACCAATGCATATGCATATTTGTATGTGTGTTATGGTACTAAATTCTAATAGGTTGAAAGCAACCATGTTACAATAAATGCCTATCATAAATGCTAGAAACAGCATAGTTATTGTGAAATGGATGTTTGCTTTTCTTAGTGTTTCTGGGTCAGATGAAGTCAGTAATGTTTAATCCTGTGTAAAACTGTAAAAATATCTCTCATTTTTTTTTCTCCATGTGGTGTTGTATATGCTGCCCCATAAAAGAGAGAGCAAAGCCCTTAGAAACATACATGAAAGACAGATAGATTCACAAAACAGCATTCAAGCAGACTTTACAACAACAGACAGGAGAGCGATGGAAGACAGAAGTAGAGAATTCTCGCTCTTGGTTAAACTTCTCCAAGGCTTTGATTTTTTTTTTTTCTTAACATGACACTGATGCATTTGGGGTACTCTGAGGTTATTACTAATGTGTTTAAATTGACAAAAAATTTATCTGAAATTGTCTTTTTGTTTTCTCCTAAGTAGAGCAGGCTGACCATGTTTTCTGAAGAGGATTGGCAGTCTACACTGGACTTTCCAGATGTGTCTGCCTCTGGTTATGCCATCCCTTTTATCTACAATAAACTTTCTCCTCCACCATATTTAGGAGCAGTCATGTTCTTTTCCTTTTTTATTTTTATTTAAAATTATTTTTCCATTCAGCACCACTTGCCACATGACAGTCATGAGGTTTGAAGAGTTTGGGCCACCCCAGATCAGAAGCAGCTTGCGGAGCACCTAGGCTCAAGTAGAGTCTAGGCAGATGCTCATAGGCAGGGTCTTGTTTTGATGACAACAGGGACATGAAGAGGTGTGTGGTAAGTGGCGACTGGGTCTGCGTTAAATATATACTAACCTGCCATGTTCCTGCTTGGTTACACAGTTATGTTCTGGAAGAGGAGCCATGTGGTAGACTGCCATAAAGCAGAAGCTATGAGAAGCAAAGGCAGTGCCAGCATGACCTCCAGGTCGGAAACATCCTGCACAGTAACAGAAACGCCCAGAGAGGCGTGTGTGTGTGTGTGTGTGTGTGTGTGTGTGTGTGTGTGTCCCCAGGAGGAATCCCGCCTGGCCAGATGGAATGCTTTACATAACAAAGACCAGGTTGCTAGGAACACCCAGCTTCTAACACTATCCCTATCTGTGAAGCTATCTGTACAGACTCACCACCCAATAACCTTCCAATATTCCTACAGGTCAGCCTCGTGGGCCTGAGAAGGTGGAGTGGAGTGTATGGCAGGAAGGAGGCCCCTTTGCCTATACAAACAGAGGCTCAGAGAATGCAGTCAAAATCTTGCTGGTTGGCCTGGGTGATACATTAAGCAGAATACCTTGAAGTTACTCAAGGCAATAGCTGCTGTTTCCACTCTAAAGAAAGCAAAGCCATTGCCAAGCTCTTGGGAAAGTTTACAGCCCTTCTTGCATCTGCTCCAGGGCAGCATTCACATACTTCCTGAACTTCTTGTTGCTGTGAGAACAATTGCTGACTTATTTATTGTTATTATAGGTCTTGAACTCCTGATCCTCCTGCCTCCACCTCAAAGTGCTGAAACATACTTGTGCCGCGTCTGGCTCTCCCTCACTTTTATTGATAGCTGTTTTTGTTGTAGTGTTGGAGTCTCAGAGACAGCAATGTTGCAAGGCAAAAAAAGCTCTATTACAGCCAGGCTAACTTGCTTTTCATGGGAGTAGGAGAAGGAAGTGGCCCTCAGTTGCAGCAGAGGGAATCTCATTTTACTTAAGAAATACAAATATCAAGATCATGGAAACAAGACAAAAGGAAGAAGGAAGGCCCTCTTATCTTCAGTGGACGAAGTAAATTATTCCAACTCATTTTGAAAAATTCATAGTGATGACAGAAATGGAAGAATCAGCTTTTAACACTTTCCTTCTCATGGTTTCTACTTAGCTCCTTCCATGTTCAACTTAGTTAGTTAAATCCTTCTCTTCTTTAGACTATTATGGGAAGCCCAAGAGAGAAGACCACTCAGACGTACTTTATAACCAAATGAATGTCTTGATTCCAGTTGGCTGGGACTATACTCAGGTATTTGGGACCCAAATGAAGCCTGGGTGTTTAGAGCAAGGGTTTTGTTTGTTTGTTTTGTTTGTTTTTTGTTTTGTTTTTTGAGACAGGGTTTCTCTGTATAGCCCTGGGTGTCCTGGAGCTCACTCTGTAGACCAGGCTGGCCTCGAACTCAGAAATCCGCCTGCCTCTGCCTCCCGAGTGCTGGGATTAAAGGCGTGTGCCACCATGCCCAGCCGAGCAAGGGGTTTTTAAAGGCGAAACTACATCTTGTAATCTTGCTTGGCAGCTTCAGGGGGAGGTTTTGCACAAACAGGTAGTTTAATAGAAGCTAAGATAAATTAGCCTGGGCATCTTGAACTCAGATTCCTAGAATAGAGTTGGGTAATTTTCCAGAGGACTTTCCATCACAGATATAAAATTTTACTTAAACCTAACATAACCTTAACAAGAACACAAGATGGAGGAACCTTTGCACTGCCTTCCCATCACACCTGCTTCTCCATCTCTGAATCAGCAAAATGGCTCTTGTAGGGCTCAAGTGCTGAGACTGAGCCAGCTACAGAGTGCATGGAGAAAAGGCTCTGTAAGCTGCACAACACAATTATGCTTGGAACCTGTCTTAGAGTTTTACTGCTGTGAACAGACACCATGACCAAGGCAACTCTTATAAGGACAACATTTAATTGGGGCTGGTTTACAGGTTCAGAGGTTCAGTCCATTATTATCAAGGCAGGAATCATGACAGCATCCAGGCAGGCATGGTGCAAGCAGAGCTGAGAGTTCTACATCTTTACCTGAAGGCCTCTCGTAGAAGACTGACTTCCAGGCAGCTAGGATAAGGGTCTTAAAGCTCAAGCCCACAGTGACACACCTAATCCAACAAGGTCACACTTCCTGGGCCAAGCATGTTTAAATCATGATGTTCTACTCCTTGGCCCCATAGGCTTGTTCAAACACATGAGTCTATGGGAGTCATATCTAGCCATAGCATAATTGAAAAAGTACATTTAGTCTAACTTCCAAAGACCCCATAGTATATAGCAGTATCAACAATGTTAAAAGTCCAAAGTTCAAAGCCTCTTCTGAGATCCATCCAATCACTTAACTGTAATCCCTGAATCAAGACAAGAAACCAGCTGGGCAAACTCCAGACTTTGCATCTCCATGTCTGATGTCAAAGCAGTTTTCAGATCTTTGTTGACTGCAACAAACTTCTTTTCTTGGGCTGGTTCCATTCCCTGTTAACAGCTTTTCATAACCATGGCTTTGGAATCTCAAACATCTTGGGCTCTCCAAGGCAACTTCAACTTCACAGCTTCTTGTTGCAGTGTCTAGGATCCACACATGATCTTTTGGGTTTCTTCAAAGGATTTGCATCACTTTTCCAGCTCTGCTCTCAGTAGCACTATAAACTCAGGTTGATCTACTCCTCTGCCGCTGATGTTCTTGGTGATCATCCCATGGTACTGGCATCTCCAATATGTGGGGGTTTTCTGCTGTAAATAGGCTTCACCAATAACCTCTCATAGGCTTTCTTCATGAAGCCAAGTCTCAACTCTTTTGCATGACCCTTCAGTCCTAGGCCGTCAACTACAACTGAGTCTTCACCTTCCATTTCCTTTCACAGTGCCAAGCCTCAGCTTCTCTTCATGACCTCATGACCTCTTCAGGCCTTCAAAACCAGTACCACCTGGGTGGCTTTTACCAGAATCAAGAACAGCTGTAGCATGAGGTACAACCTTGGCTATTTCTGGAACATAGCTTCTTTGTGCTCTCAGAAGATTTCACCTCGGTGATGCTCTGAGATGCTCAGCGATGGTCTCTTCTTAAATACCGCTAATTTCTTAGCTCTAGCTAACCAGCATCAACTGTCTCAGTAATACCTTCTATTCTGGTGCCTAAAGCCAGAGCCACATGGCCGAAGCTGATGACTTCTGCTGCTTGCAGGAGCTGGAGCATGGCCCCCTTGTTCTATTACATTGTCACTAGCTTTCTGTTTTCCAATTCCTTAACTGCCTAAGCTTGACTGTCCTAGATCTTCCTCTGTAGATTGACCTTGAATTTAGAGATCTGGATGCCTGTCTCCTGGGACTAAAGATGTATGATGAGGAATAAAAATTTAAAAGG
>NC_034599.1:115590501-115610549 GCF_900095145.1 Mus pahari | reverse complement strand
TATGACCTAACTGTGTGGGCAGTTTATGGTTTTAGAATTCCCCTTTTTCCCTCCCCTTTGCTCCCCCTGGTTTGTGGTTTTCTCCTTTATAAGCTCTGTAAAAATTCAGGTCAGGGTCGAACTCCTCTACCCCTGCGTGGCGTATGAGTTTCGACCCCAGCATGCTGGCCTGAGCTCAATAAACCTCGTGTGTTTACAGCAAGTCGGTCTCATTATCTCACTGGGCGTGCGCTATTCCCGAGACTTGAGTGAGGGTCTCCTCTGGGGGATCTTTCAGTACCACCATGCCTAAATCTAAATTTAGCTGGGTAGGATCTTGCCCCCGAAGTCCCACTCCCTTAATCTGCTATCTCCTAAGACACAGGATTCAGCTCCATTTCACTTCCTGGTGCCCCTTTGATACTCGAACCATATATATTATATTTTTCCTTTCCAACCTTGCTATGCTTGTTTAAACTTCTCTTCATGAGACCTAACCAGAGAACAAAGTCTGCTGGGCTTTTTTGAGACTTCCTTTGTCAGTGCAATTAGCATAAATCCCTTTACCTTAGCCTCAGGCAGACTCTTCTGACAAGGGCAAAAAGCAGCCACATTCTTCACCAATATACCACAAAAACATTCTCTAGGCTGCATACTGAAATTCTTCTCCTCTGAAACCCCTTGGGCTAGGTCTGCAAGGTTCAAATTACTCTCAGTAACAGTCTTCCATTTTCCTACTAGGTTAGCCCATTAAGCCCCATTTAAAGCATTCCACTGCTTTCCAAATCCAAAATCTCCAAATCCACATTGTTCCAAGCAAAAACATGGTCAGGCCTATCACAACAATACCCCAGTCTCTGGTACCAACATCTGTCTTAGGTTTTACTGCTGTGGAAAAAAAACATGACCAAGGCAACTCTTATAAGGACATTTAATTGGGGCTGGCTTACAGGTTCAGAGGTTCAGTCCATTATCATCAAGGTAAGAGCATGGCAGCATCCAGGCAGGCATGGGGCAGGAGGAGCTGAGAGTTCTACATCTTCATCTGAAGGCTGATAGTGGAAGACTGACTTCCAGGCAGCTAGGATAAGGGTCTTAAAGCCCACACCCACAATGACACACCTACTCCAACAAGGCCACACCTCCAAATAGTGCTACTCCCTAGGCAAAGCATCTTCAAATCATGACAGAACCTCTTTTGCCATGTAAGGAACTTAGTTACAGGTTCCAAATGCATGGTCATTTTTTTTTTAATGTGCTACTTTGCTGATTATATGAGCATGTCTTATAAAATTTAGCAAAAGCAATGTGGGGAGGGGTGTGATGGGAGGGCTTTCCTTGGTTGGTAGCCTTGAATTCACTATGTAGTCCAGGCTATTCTCAATTCCAGCCTCAGCCCTTTGAATCCTGGGTTTGTAGGCATGTCCATGACACTCTGTTTCTGTCTTCACTCTGTGCCCTATTTTTCATGTCAAACTGTTTAAAGCTACAGTCGTTTAATCATTGTTGCTTTTCTTCTAAAAGGAACTTAAGGAATGGTGACCAACCTGTTCAAAGAATATAACAGAATTTATTGTGTAGAAAATATTAGAAATTTAATCATTTACCTTCCATTTAAATTCCTAGCACGCATACATAGATAGCTGAACTGGGTCAGGAAAATAGGTAAAGTATGCTTAGTAAACAGTCTTCCTTCATTCTTGGGCTCGGTACCAGAAAGTGCAGCGAACACTGAGTATATGCTTGGAGTCCTGGTACGAAATAGGATGGTATTTACATCCAGTGTATTCTCATCTTCTTGAATACTTAAAGCCATCTCTAAAGCACAGAGTAATGTAAATGCTGTGGAGCCCAGGAAGTAACAAGAAAATGTCTTTATATGTTCAGTACATCTATACATCTTATTTAGGTTTCTATTGCTGTGATAAAACACAGTAACTTGGAAAGGATTTATTTCAGCTTACAACTTTCAGGTCACACTCCATCACTAAGGGAAGTCAGTGTAGAAACTCAAGGCAGGAACCTCGAAGTAGAGGTCCTGGAGGAAGGTTGGTACCCCAGAACCCTTCTATATCATTAATCAAGGAAAAGAATCTGGGCATGGTAGTACACACCTTTAATTCCAGCATTTGGGAGAAAGAGGCAAGTGGATCTGAGAGTTGGAGGCCAGTCTGATCTAAACAGTGAGCTCCAGGACAGCCAGGGATACACAGAGAGACCATGTCTAAAAAAAAAAAATCGGAAAAGACTATTCAAAAGTTAAAAGCAGCTTTTACTTGGGTCACCTGATCCCATTTTCTCCGTTTTAGATATGTCTAGGAGTCAGCTTGAACACAAGAAATCTCTAGATTCTTTTGTCTGGGTAAACGAGATCACTGGAGAAATCACCTTTCCTCCAGAGACCACACCTGCGACCTCTAGAGAGAAGCGTCGGTCAAGGTCGGGGTCTCTGGGAGTGAGCATGCCCTGTGCTGTTCACAGACAGGCTTCTCCAGTGAACCCCGAGGCTGAGGGTAGAGGCCCTGGGACAGGAAGCTTGCTTCTACCCGACCTGGCCCTGCCCCGAGCCCTGTTCCCATCAGGGGGCGCTCTGCCGACGCAGCACCACCTGGGAGCGTCCCCTCCTCTGGCCGCAATGCTTCCAGCCAGCCCTTCTCTGCCCTGGGCCTTGTCCTGCAAGCTAAGGAGCGTGCTCACAAGAAACAACCGGTTTTCCTTTTGAGCTAGGAAGTGCCCAGGAAGTGCCCAGGGATCAGTCGCCCATCTACACCAGCAGAGCTCTCTGAAGGTCCCATCAGCCCCACCCTCAAAGCACAAGTTTACAGGAATCCGCAAAAAGTCCACTTTCAGACCCAATACAAACTCAGTTCTGAGATTTTTCAGATTGCCTTCTAAAGCTTTCTTTCCCTCCTCAGCTGTCTTGACACTTTGAGGGTGAATACCACAGTTTTAGTGCAAATCATCTGTGGGACAGAAGCAGGCCTTGGGTGGGATGAGAACAGGCCAGGGTGAGTGGGACCTATTCGCTGGACATTGGGCACAGCCAGGCACTTGAGTGGCAAGGGGCTGAAACCTGTTTTTTGGGTTAGCACTCCACAAGCTTCAGGCCTGTACTTATAGTGTCCCTACTATCTTCCAGTTCAAGCCTAGGACAAGCCCTCATGATGTCAGAGTTCCTTGAAAGGTGGTCACCTCAGTCTCTTTCACCATTCTCACCATGTAGACCAGGCCACCTGCCTCTGCCTCCCAGTGCTGGGATTCCCAGCTTTTAGTAATGTTTTAAGTTAATGTGCATGCATGTTTTGACTAGATGTCTGTCTGTCTGTCTATCTATCTATCTATCTTCTATCTATCTAACCATCTATCTCTGCACCACATCTGTACCGGGTACTCGCAAAGGCAAGGACAGTGTCATATCCTCATGAACTAGAGTTACAGACAGTTATAAGCAGCCATGTAGGTGCTGGGAATTGAACCCTGGTTCTCTAGAAGAGCAGCTAATGCTCTTAACCACTGAGCCATCTCTCCAGCCTGACCATGTGTTTTTTGACCACACCTTCCTGTGCCTCTTGTGATGAAGACTCTGGACAAGGAAGCATTTGTGAAGGCTGGAATCTGGCTTGGTTCTTGTTACATTACAAGTTGCTTGCAGATGTCAGCTGTCATTGTTTGCTGCTAGAAACGGAGGGTTACAGAGGCTGCCAGCGATCAGCATTGGAAGACCTCCTCCTACCAGAGCAAAAGGATCCCAGCCAACTATTGGCAGCATGCCCAGCCACCTGCCAACACCATAGCACCTGTTCCCGCTCTCAGGGTGGCTTCAGTTGGCCGCAAATACAACCTGTATAAAATTAGGAAAACTTCTGGGGAGGGTCAATTTCCTATTCTTTTTCTTCTGACTCATTAGGAGGTGGATAGGCAGGTGCAATTGTACCCAGCTAGGAAGAGCTTTAGGTTAGCTAACAAGCACCCGAGAAGCATGCTCAGATCTGAGTATGGGTCTGTAGAGACGTTAAAGGCGTTGGGGAGATAAGAGACCCGTTACATTGCTTCTTGACTGGATGCTGCTATGTTTTACAAGGTGTCCACACAGACAAAGGAAATAGGTAGTTACATAGAGACAAAAGGCCAAAAATGAAAGTAGGATTCTTACCCTGTAACAATTGGGCTGCAACCATTTGGGGCTCCTAGTGACCCACAATGCTTTACATAAAAGGCCAGTCTCAAGGCAAACAATACTGTAACACTCTGGGCTTGAGACAGGCAGGTCTGCCTTTGAAGCCATCAAGTGACTGCACCTGGACCACAGTGTCAGGCTCTTTTGGAGACCATTTTGTACCCGAGGCTTCACCTGCACCCTCTGGTGGAGACAGGACATACATCTGCAGTGAAGTCCACAGGATCACGTCTAATAACTTCCTACCACTACAGTCATGAAACTCAACGGTTGGAAATCATGGAAAGCAGCTGTGTGGTGGCAAGGCATACTTTATTATGTAACAATTTGTTCTAAGACAAATCCAATACAACACACATTATAGCAGATTCCATGTTAGTTGATATTAGATATGGTACAATCCAAGCAATTTTCTAATAAATTTCATGTTTGACGGCCCCCACCCCCCAGACAGGGTTTCTCTGTGTTTAACATCCCTGGTTGTCCTGGAACTCACTTTATAGACCAGGCTGGCCTTAAACTCACAGAGATCCGCCTGCCTCTGCTTCCCAAGAGCTGGGATTAAAGATGTGTGCCACCAAATCTACTTAAGGACTGTTTCTTATAGAGTATTTACAGCAACATTTGTCACATTAGCATGGGTCAAAAGCCACAATGGCACACACAATCCTTTTATAAGCCATTTCTTATTTTGACCATACATTTGAACTGTTTAAATTACTGATGTTTCATAAAAACCCAAAACATGGAAAACTGATTTTAGCATCTCCTTTGTTCTAATGTACTGCGGGTCTGCTCTGAACAGAGATTAGGGTTCTCACTGTGCAGGAGACAGCTGAGCACACAGGAGGCCGTGCTTCACCGAGAACGAGCCGTAGAGCTGAAGAAGTGAAGAAAGCCTTTTAAGGAGCTTCAGGCTAGGTTATAATACTACATCTTACTCATCTTGAGGATGCCTGTGCCACCAAGAATATGCTCCACTGATATTTTAATTGGTAGAAGAAATCACGTATTTAAGTTCTCTGTTACTGATCTTATAGTAAACTAGTATCAGACAAAGTTAATAGTATATATTCAATAGGGTTTTAAAAACATCTTTCTCTTAAGCAAAATTTGGTTATTTAATTTTTAATTTGGTTATTTAATTTTTAATTTGGTTATTTAACTTTTGCTACTTGTCAGTCATCTGTCTTGAATAACTGTCTATTACTGGCTACAAAGTGTGTGTGTGTATAAGATGTAACTATGAAGGTGCACATTAAACTGTGTTGCATGTAAAAATGGAGTTCCAGTCCTAAAGAGCTATACTGAGTGAGACCAATTTACATATACTCACGTTTACTCTATAAAAATATATGACTCTTACAGAACCTTCTATTGCATATCTTTAAAATAGTTTTTTTTCCTTCTAGTATCTTTTGCCTAGCCATCAGCATCATAAGTCTAGGGGATAAACAAAACAAGTTTAAAAACAAGTTTCTTAGCATAAAATCACTAAAAAGAAAACCCACCCCACTTTTATAGCAGCAGTTAGACACTTTGTTCTAACATGTGAATACTAATGTTATATCAAACTGAATTTAAATAAATTCAACAGTTTTTCATTTCTACAGAAAATAAAACAGATATCTGTGTTACTTCATGGCTTCTCCTTTCTTCCAGTTCCACGGGATGCACAGGTCTCCATCTTGCATAACAGAATAGAAATGTGAGACACAGAGGTGCATCCCATGCAGATAGGGCAGCGACTGTTCAAGAAGTCTCTTACAGCAATCTACCATCTGTCTGCTAGAAATGCTGGGTTCTTTATACAACTTCTCCAGAGAAAATTTCTTTGTTGAAGCTTGTATCAATTCATTTTCCATAACTTTTAACCTATTAAATAAAAAAGCTACCATAAGTTATTACTAAATAGAAGACAGACTATAAACATTCTTAAATGTTGGGGTGATGGCAGTCATGTGAACAGAGATGGCAAGAGTCCCCTGAGGCCAGTACTACATGATTTATTTTCACTCTTCGAAGATTTAGTCAATCTTTTTAGCAGCAGAGAGGTAAAAACAATAGACAACTTTTTCCTAATTTTCAAAAATTCATTATTTTTAATGTTTTGGGTGTTTTATCTACATGCATGTCTGTGGACCACCTATGTGCTTGGTACCCTCAGACAACAGAAGAAAGTGGTGGAATCCTGGAATGAGAGTTACAGATGGTTGTGAACCACCATTTGTGTAGAAATCAAACGTGAGTCCTCTGGAAGAGTAGTCAGTGAGCACTGAGCCATCTTTCCAAACAAACAATACATAGTTTAAAAAGCTTTTATATACCTCCCTCAGCCACTGCTAGTGACTAAATGAAAAACTATCTGTCTGTCCATCCATGCATCCCTCCATGTATTCCTCCATGCATTCCCCCTCCCTCCCTCCCCCTCCCTCCCTCCCCCCTCCTCCCTCCCTCCTTCCCCCTCCCTCCCTGGGATGCTGATATCAGTCTCTGCTGCCCTAAGCTGCTCATCCCTTCTCACTCATTTGTCTGAACCTGCTGTCCATCTGTCTGCCCATTCTGCCATATGGACTCACTCCTACCCTTTCTCCTCTACACTGGACACAACTCTACAGCTTCAAACCTGTGAGAAAGGAACCATTGGCTGTCAAGTGGTTCAAAGTACAAACAACATGGAAGCAGGACTACTTGTGAACTACAACCACTTATACTTTAAAATTTAAATATAACAGCACTAGAGAAATGGCTCAGTCCTTCCGAGCACTTGTGGCTCTTCCAGAGATGCAAGTTCAAACCCCAGCACCCACATGGTGACTCACAACTGCCTGTAACTGCACCTTCAGGGGTCCAATTGCCCTCTTTGGTCTCCACTGATACCAACTGACACGACACCTACAAGTGACTAAAACAGCTAAAATGCAGGCAATGCTCTCTGTTCTCTGCTCCGAAGTCAGGCCTCGTGCATCAAGTGGGTCGTGAGCCTCCTGGAGGCGGGCAGTACTCACCTCTCCCTTCTTGTCATGTTTTCTCTCGCCTGCTGGGCTTTGGTTCTCATGAACGACTGCAGACTTGCTGGATCCGAGAGGGCTGGGATATCAAAATGCCCGAGTTCATGCAAGCTTGGTGCATACCTGTCACTGAAATGGAGCATGTATTAAAGTATTAAGGGAAATAAAATATCACCACCTCCAAAGACAATACTTTTTTTTTTAAATTGCAAGTGACTGAAAAGTAATCATCAAAATCCACCTTAGGCTGGGTGGGCGGCGCACGCCTTTAATCCCAGCACTCGGGAGGCAGAGGCAGGTAGATCTCTGAGTTCGAGACCAGCCTGGTCTACAAAGCTAGGTTCAGGTTCCAGGAAAGTCAGGGCTACACAGAGAACTCCTGTCTCAGAAAAACGAAACAAAACGAGAGAGAGAGAGAGAGAGAGAGAGAGAGAGAGAGAGAGAGAGAGAGAGAGAGAGAGAACCTTAAACTGAGAGCAACATTGATGACAAGGACACACACGCATACTGTTCTGTGAGAAACAAGCAGCATGCAGGTAAAGAGCTAGCTAACATCTCATGTTTCTATGTGACTGACTTCACTGATCAGTGGACATATCTTCAAAGAATGTTCTAGAGATCCACTCTTCAGTCTGTTAGTTTGGTTTCTGATATATACAGAACAGCACTATGAACACGATTCTTTTCATACAGAGGTGACATACTTTTGTTTTGTTTTTGAGATGGGGTTATATTGTTTAGCTCAGGCTGGCCTTGAACTTACAAGGTGATCCTCCTGCTTCTGCCTCTTGAGTACTGGCATTCAAGTTGTGCACTACATGCCTGGCCTCCATTTAAAAAGCCATATAATATGTATAATTTCATATAAAGCCATAATAAAATTTATTATATATTAATATATAAATAATATGTAACACATTATATAGTTTTATATACTTATATAAATAGCCAATATATATTATATAATGATTGTATTTAAATCAATATATATTTACGTATAATTATAATATATAGCCATATTATATGTAATTGTATAAAATTATATAAAATCATATATAATCATATTTTATATAGCAGATATATAATTATATAAGGTTATATATTATTTAGTTATAATTATATATATAAAACTAAATAATATATTATATATAAGTATACAAAATTATCTAACATATATAATATATAATTTATATACTATATAAAAGTATACTCATAAAATATATATTATACATATAATAGCCTATTATTATATATTCAATACATAATATATATGTGTGTGTGTCTTTCAGTTTCTATATGTGAGTGTAGTGCCTGAGGGAGTCAAAGGCAGTGGATGTCCTGGAGCTGGCATTATAGGAGGCTGTGAGCTGCCTGATACCAGCACCGGAAAACTGAACTTGAATCCTCTACAAAAGGAGTATCTACTCTTAATCACTCATTTATCTTATTTGATTAATTTACAAGAATCACACAATGAAACAAAAACACCTCAAAGTACTGAAACACACACATCCCATCCAGTTCAGATATTCACCTGCTAAGGATCATCTGCAAGCCGCTCAGACTCTGGGGGTGCGGATCGGGGGGCCCCCTGCTTCTCAGCAACTGGTTGTAGAAGGTGTCGAGGAGAGAGTAGTACTGATCAAGTGTGAGTGCTGGCTGCAACTCCTCGATATAAACCACTTGGATTCCCCCTAGAAGATTGCTTATTTGGGCTTCCAAGGCTGACATTCTCCTCTGAAGGTCAAAATAACTTGGCAAGCTTTCAAAAAGCTGTAGTAGTGAGAGCGAGAGAGCGAGAGTGTGTGTGTGTGTGTGTGTGTGAGAGAGAGAGAGAGAGAGAGAGAGAGAGAGAGAGAGAGAGAGANGAGAGAGAGAGAGAGAGAGAGAGAGAGAGAGAGAGAGAGATTGATTCAGCTTTATAGCACTATAACTTTAGGAGTCCAATAAATGTAGATGGAATGTTCAAGTAAAATACAGTAAAAGAAGACAATATAACCCTGGAAATACTAATACTCAAAACCAGCTATCGGTCTGGGTGGTCTTAGACAGGATCTGAGCAGAGGCTTCAGAGAAAGGGAGACCCCAAGTAAAAGTCAGCCCTAGGCACTGAGCCATAGGCTTAGTGTACACATGTATATTCCACATCCTAAGCATTCTGTAAAAATTAAACTAATTTCAAATTTAATTGGCAAGCACAACAAGCATTACCAGGCACCTACTGTGTGGTGCCAGACTGGGCACTTACACTGTAGATTCAAACAGTGTGCACTGCATTTCTGTAACAGAAAGATGGTGCGTGTTTCTGAATGTGAGTGCAGACACACTAGTGAGGCTATAAGCACTCTGTCAACTCTTGTGTGCTTTATTTACACTGTCTTTTTACAAGTGCAGATCCATGGGAGATCACCACAGCATCTGCCACATGACCTGTCAGTGGACAGATAACATAACGGGGCCTTGTCCTCATTTCTGAGCAGGACTTACACTCGAGTACATGAGGACTTCCTCTGCTCTTGGACACTATGAATATTTATGGATCAGTTTCTACATGACAGTTTTTCATTTTCCAGCATAAATGCCCAACAGTTGGGTCACATGCCAAACACATTCTTTAAATTCATTTAGTTCTTTTAGATGCTATGTTTCTTGTAGAGTATCTGTCCACTTGATTCATGTCAGCCGTGTAGGACAGTCGTCCTCCGCATCCTCATTATCACTGTGTGCTGCCATTTCCACTCAGCAGTTCTGATCAGCATGGGTTGGGTAACACTAACTTTTATTCGCCTGTAGAAATTGTATCAGAGGCTTACTGCCTCAGTCTCTAACCCAGGCCGAGGCCTGGAAACTGCTCACCTCTGTACAATCTAATCTAGGATGTCTTTAGCTTCTGAGACTTTCTCACCCTTCTTCTATTTGAACTCCATCTGCCTGGTTCAACTCAGCTATTCTGGTGTAAACTCATCTCTGAGCAGACTGATTCAATTTGGCTTCTCTTGGCTTCTTCTGAATTGCTGTGCTTGGCCCCGAACTAACTCTTAACAATCTATTCTAATCTTATGGCTGCTTCTTATTCTCTGGTTCTTTCGGTCTTCACTTGTGTCTAGCTTGTTCTCTCTTCAACCTGTCTCTGTAAAACTCCCTTCCTCTTCTCTCTCTCTCTCTCTCTCTCTCTCTCTCTCTCTCTCTCTCTCTCTCTCTCCACTGCCCCTTAAATAGCTTTCCTTTCCTCTCTCTTCTCATAACAGTTGGGCTGATCCTATTCTGTCAAATCTTTCTCTGATTCATCACTCTTTCTGCCACTCAATTAGACATCACTTTCAAACATGGGAGGTTCCTTCTACAAACTAACTTTACCTTCACAGTTTAGGATTAAAAGTGTGTACTAAGAGCAAGTCTGCATTTCAGCCAGAGGGATTGATGGGGTGTACAAAGGCTGAGCTACATCATAACTAGAAACAGCTTTTTTTCAGTAAATACCACAGTCTCAGGGTTCACAGTGTGACTGAACATCCTGTAACAGCCCTCATGCATGCTGCAAGAACTCTAGCTCAGTCCACATCCCCGCTCTGCATGAGTTTGTCAGCTGCACACTCTCTTTGGTAACATGTCTTTGGCACATTTTCTATTTTTTTTAAACTCTGAGTGTTAAGAGTTCTTATACATTCTAGATACAAAATACTTATTTAATATGTGGTTTGAAATACTAAGGAAAAATTATTATCATTTGGTTTTTCAAGACAGGGTTTTTCTGTGTAGCCCTGGTTGTCCTAGAACTCCTTTTTAGACCAGGCTGGCCTTGAACTCAAGAGAGATCTGACTGCCTCTGCCTCCAGAATGCTGGAATTCAAGGCATGTGTCACTAACCCTGGTTAAAAATGTATTTTATTTTATTTTATTTTATTTTATTTTATTTTATTTTATTTTATGTTTATTAGTGTTTTGTTTGTGTGTGTATCTCTATAATACATTAGTGCCTAGTACCCTTGGGTCCCCTGAGACTGGAGTTACAGATGGTTGTAAACTGACATGTGGGTGCTGAGAATCAAATTTGGGTCGTCTGGAAGAGCACCCAGTATTCTTAACCACTGAGCTATCTCTCCAGTCCCTTTATCAAGTATTTTATTTGAATAGATCACCAAAGATGACAGATATGAAGATAGAAAATAAAAACAAAGATATTTGCCAGTGGTGGCACATGGTTTTCTCCTAGCACTCAGAGGTGGGGGCGGGGGTGGGGGCAGGGGATTTCTATATATTCAAGGTCAGTGTGGTCTACAGAGTGAGTTCCAAGGCAACCAGGACTACACAGAGAAATCCTGTCTTGCAAAACAAAAACAAAAACAAAGCAAACAAAAAAAAAACACCATAAAAACACTATCACCAACATTTTTCATTTAATGCAAATTAAACTTCACTTGAGACATCATCATACACCTATTAGGGTGTCATAATTAAGGCCCTTGGTCTTGCGAAGATTATATGCCCCAGTACAGGGGACTGCCAGGGCAAGGAAGTGGGAGTGGGTGGGTTGGGAGCAGGGGGAGGGTGGGAGGGTACAGGGGATTTTAAGAGAGGAAACTAGGAAAGCAGATAGCATTTGAAATGTAAATGAAGAAAATATCTAGTAAAAAAGAAAAAAATGAATAAATAAATATCCTTACAAAGCAAAAAAAGTTCTTTTCATCAAAATTGAAAATATGACTATCTTTGAAATGATCAAGTGATATGGTCCAACAATATTACTCCAGGAATTTATCCATGAGATGAAAATTGTATTTCCCATGTTTGTAGAAAGTAGGCATAGTGGCTCACACCTGTAATTCTAGGACATTGGAGGCTGAGGCAGGAGGATTGCCACAAATTTCAGCTGAGTTTAATTTATATAGTTCTAGTCCAGCCAGGGCTACATAATGAGACTCTTTCTAAACAAAACAAAACAAAAAACAAAAAAGAAAAACAAACTAAACAAAAATGTTCACATCAGGGGCTGGAGAGACGGCACTTGCTCTTGCAGAGGAGGTGGGTTCGATTCCCAGTACCCACATACAGTTCACAACTGTCTGTAACGCCAGCGTCAGAGGGTCAATCCCACACCTTATTCTGTCCTCCTCATGCACGAGGCACATTTATGGTGCACAGACATACATACACTAAAACAAATCTAAAAATAAAATTTAACAATGTAAAAAAAATGTTCACATCAGCTTTATTTGTAAGACTTTAAAACTAACACATGGGCCTGTGAGATGATCTGTAAGCAAAAGCATAGGCTCAAGTGTGAGGATCTGAACCCAATCCCAGGGGCCCAGGGCAGGAAAAGAGAACAACTATTTCAGCCTGTCCTCTGACTTCTGTGTGCACACGTGCAGACTTATACATGAATTAAAAAAATGGGAAAAAAAGCTATCTTCGCCTTCAAGTACTAGTTATGTGATATTACTAGACTGGAAAACTGGAGCTATGCTTTCAAATGCTGCAGTCTGCTGACATAATAGTGTTGTTTGGCATGAAATAAACAGAGGTAAGTCAGAAAGGTCTGCTTGCTTTTGGCTCTTCCTTACCCTTGTCCAGTGGTGGTGGACATCCATGGTTCCCAGCATCACATGGCCCAGGGCACTCATACCGGAGCGGTCTGTGAATACAACGGTGCATCCTGATGATAAAACACAAACCCTTGGTTATAGCCTAGAGTATTTGACCTTATAACACTGTGCAAATAATTACTTAAATTTAGTGTAAACACTCAGGACTAAATCCAGTAGATCCTAGAGGCTTGTATTATATTTCTGCTTCTTTAAAGGAACAGATTTGAGCTGGAGAGATGGCTCAGTGGTTAAAAGCATTGACTGCTCTTGCAGAGGGCCTGAGTTCAATTCCCAGCAACCACATGGTGGCTCACAATCATCTGTAATGGGATCTGATGCCCTCTTCTGGTGTGTCTGAAGACTGTGACAGTGTACACATATTCAACAATCAATCAATCAATCTTTTTTTTTTTTTCGAGACAGGGTTTCTCTGTGTAGCCCTGTCTGTCCTGGAACTCACTTTGTAGACCAGGCTGGCCTCGAACTCAGAAATCCGCCTGCCTCTGCCTCTCAAGTGCTGGGATTACAGGTGTGCACCACCACCACCTGGCTCAATCAATCAATCTTAAAGGAACAGATTTAAACATTAAAAATTTTTTCAAGACAGGGTTTTTCTGTGTAGCCCTGGTTGTTTATGAACTCAGAGATCTGCCTGCCTCTCTCTGCCTCCTGAATGCTGGGATTGAAGGTCTGTGAATGCTACCCCTTTTAAGAATTTAACTCAGATAAGTCAGTTAGCCACTACAATGTTATAGGAGCACACTGTAGCATATGCTGTTGTGAAAGAGAGTGAACAACAGTTACCTTTCACATTCTGAAGTGGCTCCAGATTCTGCTGTGCTAGGCGGCTAAGACTGTGTAGCTGGCTGCAGCGATGAGCAACTCCCCAGCCTCTCTGCCACCTGAGCCAACAGACACAACTGCATTAACAGCAGCACCTTGGAGGATGAACAGGCTCTCACCCCAACTGCCACTTCTTGAGAAGGTCAACAGCTGCTTCCTGAAGCAGACACGCATCATGCTTTAACTGATCTTACAGTTCCAAGATGGTCACTATCTCTTACATTTTTAAAGACATCATTCATATTACTCTCATTGCTGTGTGTGTGGTGGTCGTAGTGGGGCTTATACCACTGCAGTGCCAGAGGACACCGTCAGGAGCTGGTTCTCTCCTTCCACGGTAGGATCTAAGGACAGAACTCAAGTTGTTGAGCTTACATAGTAAACACTTTTACCCAATGAACCATCTCTCCAGCTCCACCCACACCCTCCTTAAACCTCCATGATCTCTTTATGTAGCTACTTGATCCTGAGGTGAGGATCCTGGGTATTACAGATGTGTGCTACTATACTATACTTGGTATTAGATGATTTATAAACTTTTAAGATTTTTTACTGTGTGTGAGCATGAGGTCTGTGTATAGGTGTACATGTGTGCACATGTCTGTGTTTACAGAGGCCAGAGGACAACTTTGTGGAATCAAGTCTTTCATTCCCCCTTTATGTGGGATCTGGGAGGTGGAACTCAGGTCATCATGCTTGGTGACAGATGCCTTCAACCACTGAGCCATCTTGCCAGCCCTAAGAAATAGTGGATTTTTAAATAAAGCAACCAAAACAAAACAACCCCCCCCCCCAAAAAAAGGAAAATGAATTATCAGATATTGTGATTTGAATAAGACTGGCCCCCACAGGTTCACAGATTTGAATGCTTAGCCACCAGGGACTGACACTATTTGAAAGGATTAGATGTGGCCTTGTTGGAAGAAGCATGGCATTGGGCATGGCTTCGAGGTTTCAAGCCCATGCCAGGCTCAGTGTCTCTCTCTGCCTGCCAATCATGGCGCAGAACTGTCAGCTACTGTTTGAGTATTTTCCTGCATGCTGCCATGCTTCCTTCCATGATAATAATGAACTAAACCTCTGAAACTATAAGCAAGCCCCCAATTAAATGCTTTCTTTTGTAAGAGTTGCCTTGGTCATGGTGTCTCTTCATAGCAATAGAACAGTGCCATGTCAATGTACTGCAAAGACTTAAAAAAATATGTTGTTTATATTTTAAAATAAGAGGATGGGTTTGGAGTAGAGCATGATGCTGGAGCATAGACTTTGACATGTACCCGAGCTACATTCATTCCTGCATATTTGAATGTGTGCACAAGCGTGGAGGTCTGAATGAGACTGGCCTCCACAGGCTCATATGTTTAAATGGTTGTTCACTAATTGGTGGAACTATTTGAGAAGGATTAGGAGATGTGGCCTTTTTGGAGGAAGTGTGCCATTGGGGATGTGCTTCCGGATTTAAAAAGCTCAAGATCTCTCTACCTCATAGTTGTTGTCTCGACATCTATGCTCTCAGCTATTGCTTTAATGCCACACCTATCTGTCTCTTGACCATGATGGTCATGGACTCACCCTCTGAAACTGTCAACAGCTCTCAATTAGATGCTTTCTTTTGTAAACTGCCTTGGTCAGCCAGTGTCTAAGACAAATAGGGCATTTTCTTTCATACCTGATATCTGAAAGTTGCAGAAGCTCAGATAGCTCACTCTTCAGACGATCCAGCTCCTTCCTAAGTGGCAGACTGTGCTTCAGCTTTTTAACAGCACCTTTCCCATTGCTACCTAACCAGGACCTAGACCCAAAACAGAAGAAAGACTTTACCTTTCCACCAGTACCACACACATGTGGCTGCGGATAGGGATCAGAGGCAGAACACATGCCTACAACAAGGGAGGCCTTAGCTCTATCCCCAGGACTGCAAACCAAACCAAACCAAACCAACCAACAGTCCCAAACACACACCTTAAAGTAGTCCTCTGTTGAGCTAAATTTTCAGTCTTTTTTTTTTTTTTTTTTTTTTTTTGACACAGGATTTCTCTATGCAACAGAGCCCTGTCCTGGAATTTGTTCTGTAGACCAGGCTATCCTTGAACTCAGAGATCTGCCTGCCTCTTCCCTCCAAGTGCTGATTAAAGGCATGCGCCACCACTGCCTGGCTCAGAACTTTACTTCTAACAAGCCTACTTCAAGAGGCTTCAAGAGCCTACCCTTGTTGAATCACGTTACTGTTACGGCAAATTCTTTAAGTATTGCAAAAAAATAAATTTTAGTCAGACCAAATCTATCACTAGGTTTTAGAGATGAAACAATTATGAAAAATGTGAAGATTCTTTTAAGCCTTTAAATATGTTTACTGTTGTAAACAATTGTAAACCTTGCTGGCTGCATTAGCTATTTACTCTGCATAGTCACTCAACAGGTGAGGGCACAACTGAGAGCCATGCAGCACCTGAGCAAATATGAGGGTGTGCACAGCTGTAAGAGAGAGGGAATGTGTCCTGAGGAAGGAGTTTCAAGACGACTTGTGGATTCTAACCTGGCAGAACCTCATTCTGCCTTTAATTTTAATACTGGGTTGTAGTACCCTATACTCTCAAAGACAACTCCTTCCTCTTCGCCCAGCCTTCTACTGGGCAAACCTTATCATTCTAGTTCTTTAGTCACAGAGTTCCCAGAGCACACCCAGGTGTGCCATTTACCACCCTGGGATCCACTTCTTTTTCCCCAGTCCAGTACCCAGCTGAAGTATTGACTCATCTTCATCAAACTCATAATAAAATAGGTTCAGTAGAAAAGATGTTCTCTTATTCTTATTTCTTACAATATTTTCTTCAATAACATAAGGAGAAATAAATGGTAAAAATTGTTTTAAGGATTAGAAAGGGGTAGCTGTCAGGAGATGATGTATTGAAGGCATCCAAAGCCCTTCCTTGATGATGTCACTTGCTGTGCTAAGAACAGCCAGACACAGGCACACTTATTGCCTGCAGTCTTTGGAAGTCTAGAGAAAGAAGATTCTTGGGTGGACTCCTGGGGAGGGGAGCTGAAAAGGTAGTGTATTCATTCTCTCTCTCTCTCTCTCTCTCTCTCTCTCTCTCTCTCTCTCTCTCTCTCTCTCTGTGTGTGTGTGTGTGTGTGTGTGTGTGTTCACAGAATGACAAGGTGGCTGAGCCAAGGGAAACATCTCAGAGCAGAGTGGGTGGGTCCCAGGCATGCCTGTGCAAGAAAAAGCCCCAGCAGCTGAAAGAAAGAGCTTAAAGAGTGAACAGAGCACTCACACAGCTCCTCACAGGGGATACCTGAAGAAGCATGGGACAGAGAGCTTAAATGTGCCTGACAAAGCCAGCCCTGACAGAAGAAGGTGCTTCCATCAATCATTTTGGATGTGAGCTAAAGCATTAAGATGCATCCAGTTTAAAACCTGCAAAACAATGAAATCATTATATATTTATCAAATAAATACTTATCCCAGATATCCAATATGTTGGCGTGCTGGGAATATAGGGGTGACAAAGTTTTTATGTAAAAGACAACTTACTAAAAGGAGAACAAAGTGTCACAAAAAGATAGAGAGGACTTATAAATTAATTTTGGCTGGATGGCTCTGTACAAGGGGTAATATGGACCTGAACCTGTGGTGTGTGGGTAAGAAGCGAGTATGTGCTGACCGTGCAAATTCACCTACAGAAGAACCAGAATATACAGCTCAGATGGTTCTGCAGAGGGGAGGGCCTAGGATGTCATAAAAGGGAAGAGGGGGAAGACCATGACGGGTTCTGCAAGGCAGGATGGGGAAATGAGTCCTTACTGCTAGGAAAATGTGTTCATTAGTTTTTGATTCACTACTTGGCATATCAATTAATCCTGTTCATACCCCCTTTTAAGAATTCCAGTACATGGGATACAGAAGCAGGCAGATCTCTGTGAGTTCAAGGCCATCTTGGTCTACATAGTGAGTTTTGGGATTGGCACGCATTTTTAATTTCAATACTCTGCAGGGCAAGGCAGCTGGATCTCTGGAAGTTTAAGGCTGGCCTGGACTACACAATGAGTTTTAGCCTAGCCACTAATAACTAGTGAGACCGTGTCAAAAACAAAACAAAAGTACAGGGATCACAGACCTAGTGTTGACTCTGAGGCCCAGTCTATACTGTGGTCCACTTTTAGGACTCTTTCTCTTACAGTAGTGGCCTGGACCTTCTGCCATAAAATTACACTTGCTTAAAGCTAAACTCAAACTCTATAAGGCCTTCTAATGGGTTCACGTAAGTCCCTGAGATATCAACGTTCAATCATCTAAAGGACTTGGAGTAATGTTAAGCATCTATCATAATGCTAAGTCATTATTAATTTCATCTATGAAGCTGGGAAAGATTCTATTTAACCATCATGACATGACAAATAGCTACTGATAACTGGACTAATTAATAGTGATCAATTTTCCCTGACATTATTTCCTAAACAGTAGTTTATAAAGCTGTTCTTAGGGGTACAGAGCAAGCCATAGAAGTCTGAATGGAAAACAAAGCAGGCTCTGAGGAGAGTGGGAATTCACAGCAGGATGGCTCACAAGACAAAGGCAAATTTTCAAGTACATGCTAATGAAGCCAACAGGAGGGCTCTAAGGTGAGCAACTGCACCTGCACTGCAGAAATCCCACCTGTCACCTGCCCTGACCCCAAAAGGTTAATTCCAACCAATGTTTGTTTTGTTTTCCTAGTGCTCTTGCACTGAGCTACACCTCACACCTTTATATTTATTTCATAGTATTAACTTCAGGTCATTTAAGGTATTAAATACGGTCTGTGAACACATGCAGGTTAGCACTCAGTGCTGACAGACACATGCCCTATTCTTGGGAACTCACAATCTAGGACAATGTAATATAATAAAGTCTATCATATTAAAGATGGGGTCTTATTGAATATTTAAATGAAGAATTATTTTTAAAAAATCAGCTTATACATGAAACCCTGAAGAATATTGCTGAATTATCTTTTTCTGGTTTCAGTCTGTTGTCATTATTTTGCCAGATAGCTAGCTTAGTTCTGGGTCCTTGGGACAATCTTTAAATAATGGATGCTCACGCAGCTGAGACCAGAACTGTCTTCTACAAAAGACTCCATGGAGCCACAGACATAATGCTTGTCTGAAACTCTTTAATACTTTACCCTTAAACCCTTAGCTTGAGCAAGATCCAACATCTTCATTTTTGTTTTGGTTTTTGTCTTTTTGTCTTGACTTACGCAATCTCACTTTTTCTATCTCCTTTAGGCCAAATGTTCCCAGTACCATGTCCATGTTTACAGAGGTCAAGGAAAGCAAACAGCATCCTCTCAAGGTGCCTGCAGACTGTCCGTAGGCTGCAGCAGACTCAACAGCTGTCTATGTCCACCTTTCCCTCTGCATTGCTAAACTAGCACCTGAATGTGACAATTCCCACCCCACATGGCCGCCTTGCATCTGTCCTCACTTCTGCCCCATCACTAATCATCTCCCACATCTCTATCTCCCTCTAGAATGTTTGCAGAAGGAAATCTAGGCGATGGAATGTATGTAAGAGGTGATGCATCTACAAGTCATGAATATACACAGGGATCAGTTAGACTCCTGCCCACACACACAATGGAATGTATGTAAGAGGTGATGTGTCTACTAGTCATGGTATGTATACCCAGGGATCACAGCTAGACTCTTGCCCACATCCACTCGTGCCACATCCACACACTTGTCTCCCCTTCTTTTAACTTCCTCTTCACCTTGGGGGAATATGGCCAAATGACAAGGGGTCCTGTGTCAGAGCAGATAATACATGGGAGGTTCAGTGGCAGTAGACAGCAAAGGATAATGTTCCAAGTTAATAATGTTCTTAGTTATGGGCAGTCACTGGCTTCTTTAGATACAATTGCTGAAACAGAATGGAACTGGCTTTAAGGAGACTACTCTTAAAAAATTGAAAAGAAAAAGAAAAAAGAAAAAAAAAAGCATTAGTCTTGGCTGGGCATGGTTGGTTGGGCCTTGAATCCCAGAAGATAGAGACAGGCAGGCCTCTGTGAGTTCATAGCCAGGCTGATCTACTTAGGGAATTCCAGGTCAGCCAGGGCTACACAAGCTGTTAGCCTGTCTCAGAAAACAAACAAATAAAAAAAATTATAGGATTATGCAAAATTACAAAACTGATATATTGAAATATATAATGCTAATATTTTGATAAATCATATGTTCTTTTACTTTACAAAATATATTCCATAAAAATGGGCTCATATTGGGCATAGTGTTTTACAAACAGCTTTCTACACTTAACATAACGCTATGAAAATCTGTCCTAATCAAAAAATAAGTTCAAACCCATAAAGTTATCAAAACATTAACGGCCATTTACTAAACAAAGTATGCCAAATATTTCATATCTATTCTTTTGTTGCTGTGTTTTTTTTTTTTTTTTTTTTT
>NC_034599.1:115542269-115590241 GCF_900095145.1 Mus pahari | reverse complement strand
AAAAAAAAAAAAAAAAATTCTTTTGCAATTATTCAAGATGATATTTTATTAAGCTCTCTGTTTATTTTAAGTCAGGGATTCATTATGTATCTCAGGCTGTCTTGCCTTCATCTGTTCATCCTTGTAACTACTTCCTAACTACTTTCCAAAGGCTGGGATTGTGGTCATGTGCTACTCTACACCTGGCGTGTACTTTTGTAAGTATGGATTATTAAACTTAAGTACCTCTGAACTCTCCACATAGACTGCAAATGTACAATGGGTAAAGAGCTGATTTTAAAAACTTAATCTTATGAATGTATCTAGCATTAAATAACAAAAAATGGAAGTGTTTCTTCAACTTTAAGAAACATGAAATATATTTCCTCAAATATATTACTAAAACTTCTTTCCTGCAAACCCAGTACTACATTTAAACAGAAACTAACTGAGGCTATTTAAATAAACCCTTTTACTTACCTTAGGGTTGTTTCTACTCTTGAGACGTGTGTGAGGTCTTCGTCAGGGTCCTTGAACCCAGTAAAGGAATAATAGGACCTATGCCATTTGATGGGTCTGTCAGGCATCCCTGTAGCTTCCTTGAGAGGCTGGGAATGCACATTAGTGTTCAAGCTTTGGACATGTTCAACAGGCAAACTGCAGGAGTTGAGAATATACAATACTGTGCTTAGCAGATCGCTGCTGTGCAAAGTAAATCTGACTGCTCGGAATCCTAGAGAATATAATTCCCCCAGACAATTAATACAGATGATTACTTGTTTTAGCTTAGAATCGTTTTCATGAAACAATTATAAAATTAAAATCTTTAAAAACATTTCATTATCCATTAAAATCTCCCCATTGTAAATCATCAAATGAAAAAAACACTTCCTCTTTCAAACTCTACAGCAGAATTTTCATTTCCATGGATTTCTTTCTAGTTTGACACCAGGAAGTAGGTGCCATCCCAGCCAAGAAGGGGATGGAGACTATTTTCAGTTCTGCCTGTAATGAATCTTGTCACTAAAGGGGAGGGTTTCCCACATTCATCACAAAGATTCTAGCAGAGAGCAGGGAACTGGGGACACCTGCACTGGCAGGGCATGCTAGGGGAGGCCCAGGCTATCTACCTAGTGTTGGTGAGCACAGCTCATCTTTAAAAAATGTTTTAGATGTATTGTTTGTGTGTGTGTGTGTGTGTGTGTGTGTGTGTGTGTGTGTGTGTGTGTATGCACCACATATATGCCAGGTGTCCAGAGAGGCCAGAAGAGGGTGTAATATCCCCTTGGAGGGCTGGTGAGATGGCTCAGTGGGTAAGAGCATCCAACTGCTCTTCCGAAGGTCCGGAGTTCAAATCCCAGCAACCACATGGTGGCTCATAACCATCTGTAACAAGATCTGACACCCTCTTCTGGAGTGTCTAAAGACAGCTACAGTGTACTTACATATAATAAATAAATAAATAAATCTTTAAAAAAAAAAGATCCCCTTGGAACTGGAGTTGCATATGGTTGTGAATTGCCATATAGGTTCTTGGAATTGAACCCAGGTCCTCTGGAAGAGCAGCTAGTGTTCTTAACCACTGAACCTCAGTCCAGGCCCAACACTCAAAATTTAAAAGAAGCTTGAAAATTACACAAGGGAGCAGGAAATATAGTGCAGTGGCAGAGTTCTTGCCTAGAATGCACGAAGCCTTAGGTTTGATTCACAGCTTTGACAAAAAATTAAATTCTGTTAAGTATTATTAGTTATAATTTAGACAAGTTCTCACTATGCAACCCTGTTTGGTCTCAAACTCACATATATCTGCTGGCCTCTGCCTTCAGAGTGATAGGATTAAATTTTGCCATCATTTTGGGCTACAAAAACTTTATAAGCACAATTTCATTGTAAAGTTTTACACACATACACATGAGTAAAAGTCTGTTAACAGGCATATAATAGCATACTTTACTAGATATAACCACTGTTAACTGTTGGTACACAGTCTTCCAACAACATATATTAATCATGTAGCTAACCACACAATGTGGATATTAATTTAATAATAATTAAATTAATTAATTAAAACCAAGCTGAGTATGGTGGTGTAGGCCTGTAGCTCCAGCTCTCTTGTGCGGGGGAGGCAGACAAATGGGACTTTAAGATTATTCTTGGCAATACGGTGAGTTTGAGGCCAGTTCTGGCTAAGATTTTTTTTTTCTTAACACAACAACCACCTCTTAAACCCATCATCACCACCACCATAAGAAACACTTAAATAAAACTTAAAATCTATTCCTTGATCACATGAGCAACCTTTCAAGTACTCAGAGTCACAAGGCTAGTACTTGCTATACTTGACGGCTCATCTGTGGAATATTTACAAGCTCCCTCGTACAAGCTATCCCCCTTAGTGCTGGTCTAAACCTTTTCTATATTCTTCTTTGAACTGTATTATGACATACATGCTAATGTTATCATGTTTATACACATGTATATTTATAAACACACACTCATTTTAAATTGTTCCTTTTAGTAATGATGGTATCACTATGGATTTATTATTTTGAACCTTTTGCCACCTAACTTGGTGGACTAGCCTGACTTCTTGTTACAGGGTTAAAATACGTTCATTCTTGTTTTCTATAAAACTTAGGTTTGACTATGTCTTGATATATTTTTCTGAATTTGATTTGTTCCACACCCCATACACTGACTATACACTGACCTTCACCCTGATAGGTTGTTCTGCCAAATAATTTTTAGATGTTCAGCCAATTCCCTACATAACCACAAATCCTCCACCCCCTAGAAAGCACTAGCCTTGTAGTTTGGGGGCTATAAAAACCCCACTGCCTCCGTTGTTCAGTGCTATTTTCTCAAGCCCTGTTTTAGGGAGATAGCCCTGTTGGACACAAAACAGAGCTTGGGCTGGTGTTTTACTCCCATTCGGAAGGATCAACACCTTCAACATCTATATGTAGAAATGAGCCTATTCTTCTCAGCAGCTACATGCTAGTCATTTTAACAACACAACACACTTATCATTTCCAACAGTGACGGGGTTGAAGGTAATCTCCAGCATTCTACATGAGATCAAGATATGCTTTGCTTGCCTGCCTTCCTCCCTCCCTTTCTGGTTGTATGTGTTGGTGTGTGCATCTTTATGTCTGTGTATAGGCATGTTTGTGAAGGTCAATGGCAACCTCCCTTAGGTGAAGCTGTGACTTCTGGGCTCCAGGGATCCTCCTGTTACAACCTGCTCTTCCCCCAGTGCTGGGATTACACAGCATGGTGTCACAGTTGGCTTTTTGATGTAGGTGCTGGAATCTGAGGTCAGGTCTTTATTCTTATATGGTAAGTACCTTGCTGACTGAACTCTCTCCTCAACCCTCCTGACATGTGTACTCTCAGAGCCAGAGATTAACTCCTTTTTGCATATATACTATGCTTGACAAACATACACAATACAGAACATGTAAAATTCAGACATTTTTCTTAATGGGACTATTGGCAGGAGAAAAGAAAAATTCAAGCTTTTTCCCTTGACATTCAGGAAGGAGGAGCTCAAACGTAAAATAGCTAATTTAACAGCTTCACAGGGACACACCCAGCCCCCAGGAGGCAGAAACTGGGGGAACTCTCTGTGACAGTCATTTAACACCTTCACAGGGACACACCCAGCCCCCAGGAGGCAAAAACTGGGGGACTCTCTGTGACAGAGTCATCTTGGTCTGCATAAGCTCTGACTTTAAAAAGCAGAGTTGGTGTGATAGATGGTTCTGCACTTGCTCTTACAGAGAATCTGGATTTGATTCCAGCACCCACATGGTGGCTTACAACAATCTGCAGTTTCAGTTCCAGGGGATCTGATGTCCTTCTGACCTTGGGCGCCAAGCATGACTATGATAT
Source organism: Mus pahari (assembly GCF_900095145.1). Taxonomy (NCBI): domain Eukaryota; kingdom Metazoa; phylum Chordata; class Mammalia; order Rodentia; family Muridae; genus Mus; species Mus pahari. Next base: position 115,586,368 of record NC_034599.1, on the reverse strand, counting down.
TCAGACATACAAACAGGCAAAATGCTCAACTGAAAAATGGTTACATCTAGCTGGGCATAGTGGCACATTCCTCTAATCTCAGCACTCAGGAGGGAGAGGCAGGTGGATCTCTTGAATCTGAGGCTAGCCTGGTCTACAAAGTGAATTCCAGGAGAGCCAAGGCTGTTACACACAGAAACCTTGTCTTGAAAAACAAAAACATAAAAGATTAAAACTAATAAAAAAATTTAAACTAAGTCAAGGAATAAGCTGTACTTTCCATATTAGTTTATCAATTCATTGAATATTGACTCTATCACATAGACTGTTACCCAGTAAGACAGATCTTTAGTTCCTTAAGATTCCTTTTGAGAATAGCAGTTTTGCTGTTCGGGGTGAGATTATTACAAGGTACGCTGTAGATGTTTCTGTGGGGCCACTCATGCATAAAGCACTGGCTAATTAATGTGAGACCCATGGTTCAATCCCCAGAATTAAAAAGAAAGTCTGAATTTACATAGCCACATCAGAGCATGAAGAAAGTTTTCTTTCTTTTTTCTTTTCCTCTTTCTTTTTGAGACAAGGTTTCACTATGTAGCTCTGATCTGTAACTTACTCTGTAGCCCAGGCTGGCCTTAAACTCACCAGATCCTTCTGCAGCTGCCTCCACCACACCTGGCCTGCAGAAGCACTCTCACCATGTGCAGATAAGATCAATGTAAAGGGTCACCAGCAGACAGAGCAGCACCGGATCATTTCAGATTGCTCTTTTATTGTTTTCTTCTTTCTTTCTTTCTTTCTTTTTTCTTTTTGGTTTTTTCCAGACAGGGTTTCTCTGTATAGCCCTGGCTGTCCTGGAATTCACTTTGTAAACCAGGCTGGCCTCGAACTCAGAAATCTGTCTGCCTCTGCCTCCCAAGTGCTGGGATTAAAGATGTGTGCCACCACTGCCAGGCTTGCTCTTTTATTGTTATCTGAGTAACAGTCCATTTTGTAAGGGAAATATCTGATTTCCTCTGCTATATAAAAATGCTTTATGCATTAATACTATCCTTTTAAAAATCACGTTTCCTTTCATTTTTAACTTAATTTCTGCCTTCACCTGTTCTTGCTAATGAATAGTTTTCAGTTAACTATTAGCTGGCAGTGGAGGACTTCTGGACCTTGCTCAGTCAAGGCTGGCTACAACTATTTGTTTAAGCATTAATTCAGAGCAATTTTTATTGAACCCTATCTTGTTTTAATGCTTACTCTGATAATAAAGTTCATTTCCATTTGGACCACCAAAAGAACCCAGAACTGGAAAAATGACTTAGGTCTTTAAGAATGCAATGTATTGTCATGAAAACAAACAAACAAAAAAATGCCCTAACAAAGCAATAAAGAGAAGATATGAAAGCTGAGAGTGCTCGTCAGGAAAAGGTTGTCTGGAAATGGGAGGGGTAGCAAGGAATATTAGGGGTTTCCAATGACCACAATATCATCTATGTATGAAATTGACAAAGAATAGAAACATTAATCTCGTAGTAATGTCAAATTGTTAATGAAAAAGAACAATTTAATTTTATAACTGTTAGGTCCAAAGTGGTCTAATGGCAGAAATGGCAGTGCTGGTGACAATGTCCCAAAGAGAAGGGCTCTCTCCAGGTAAACAGAAGTCTAAACTTGCTATTCTCAGGCATCTAGTTCCCAGGCTATCTGAACAGTGTGCATCAGCTCAGACCCCACCCTGCTGGCTGACTGACTGAGGCGCTCTTGCTCTTCCATCACCTGGCTTCTCTTTGGGCTATACACCATCATGGATGGATTGGAACTTACTATGTAGACCAGGCTGGCCTCAAACTCACAGAGATGTTCCTTCTCTGTCTCCCTAGTGCCGGGGTTAAAGGCATGCACCACAACCAACACTTGGCTGGAATACTTTGGGAAACAATTGTTTAAACATACAAAAATGACTTGCTTAGAGACATCCAGTTAGGAACAGAATCTAATTCTAGAAAAACAATGATAGTTATCAATAATCAAGGCTCAAATCCCAAGGTATTCTGGCAATGTCAGAATTAATGAACACATTTCACATGAAGCAATCAGGGACACAACAGAAATAAACAACGTACCGGTAGCACTGATAGGCTCCTGGCCTTCAGAGGAATTCTGGGCTGCTTTTTCTCTTATATAAAATGTAAGCTGAGTTGGTTTTAGAGATTTGAAGCCTGGTTTCTGGAGATTTTCTAAATAGACACTTAATCTCTTAAGAGAATTTTCATTGACTTCCTAGAAAAAAAAGGGGGGGCATTTACATGTGAGTAAAGAAAGAAGAAACTATTATGTGGTCTTTATATATATTGAAGATATTAAGTAAATTACTGTTAAAAATGCTGAGGGAACCTAGCCTGGTGGTACTTAGCAGAGGGCAAGGTTTGGGTGAGCCAGAGCTTCGTGGGTAGTGGCCAGACGAGTGAGAAGCCTTTATGGGCCTGCATTTCACTGATGATAGAGGGCAAACAATAGACCTAGTAAATAAAGAAACAGGCACCTCAGAATGAAAACATTTAGGGAGGGAAGACACATGAACAGCCCAGAGACGCTGGATGAGTGAGTCCCCAGGACCACACTCAGGTTCAGTGGCCGGCTGGGATTCATACAACCCGGAAAAGCTGTTATATTCAGTCAAGTTTTACTACAGTAGAAGGGTAGCTGGCAGTGGGCAGCTGGACAGGGCAGAGAGCGAGCTTGCTCTTAGTTGCTCCACAGTGTAGACTACAGCCATGCTGAAGGTGTGCTGCACACCACTAACAGGCAGGAGTGTTCACTCGAGCCTGGTGTTCGGGGTTTATTATTACAGGTTAAATCAGGGATCAGTGTTAATACAAAAACCAAGGGACCAATGAGATAGCACTTAGCTCTATAATATTATCTGATATTAAAAATATTGATGGTTCTGAGTTTGCCTCAGGACTCTTGCCAGTTTGCATCCCTTGAGCACAAAACAGGTAGCACAAGTTCAGTAACACAAAGCACGCAGGGAAGTCTCCAGGCACTGACAATCTGCCCAGGGCATCCTTACAAGAAAGACTCCATCGGGTGAAGAGAGGCGTCTTCCTCTCAAGCCTTATTTTACTCCAAAAACTACTGCAGAAACATGATTATTACTCTTCAACTTATGTGGCAACTTTATTGCTTATATAAATAATGACAGCTTTGAATAAACAATGGTTTCTACTGCTCTATTACAAATGTTCACTAAATTTACTAATTGGAAACTTTATTATTTTTCAAGTTAGTACTGCTTCTATGTCAACCATTATGAGAGAATAATCCAAATTTACAGGACTTTCCGCATTATATTGACTCAAAGGTAAATCAACTAGACATATAGACAATAAGTTAAAAAATAAGTGTTTACCCTTTCCCTGGGGTGCTGTCCAAAGAAATCAGGATGAACTGCAAAGTAGAAAGGCCTCAAGGCATTGATGGCTTCTGCCCCTGATAAAGCTCGAGAGTAGTGAAGCCAATGAGGGAGGACCTTCCTCAGGCTGAACCTATCAGAGACACAGGGATTACTCTCTGTGACATACATACTTCCACCATACATCACCATGTAGGGGTGCAGCCAACCTAAACGTACCATGCAGGGGAAAACCAGAGAACAAGGTAGAAACTGATTTGCTGCAATCTGTCAGGTTTTTAAACAGTGGTTCTAAGCCCTTTACTGCAGCATGAGCAATAGTAGTAAGAAAGAGCAGAACTTCCCTCCATGGCTCTCCAGGAGCTGGCTTCACCGCAGATGACACTTTTCTCCATGAAGTTCTGTTTTGTTTTCCTTAATTTACATCAGTGTACTTTTTCCAGTGCAGTGGGGGAATGCCCTGAGAACCTCAGCACCAAGAGGAAGATGTTCTTCAGTTTCCTCATTACCAGAGTGATAACGGAATTCTAATCAGACAACTTGACATTCCCATTCTTAAGTCGTGTCTCAAACTGTCTGGAATGTTCTTAAAGTACTGTTTAATTTTTTTAATGAAAATAATACTACAGTATTTTAGTCCAAAGGAAATGACTTATGATTCTTGGGGAGCAATTCCACAACGCCTATCTTTGAATACTGCAATTTACATTTCCATTCTGATTATTCTAAATAGAAGTGTCTAAGTGTTGGGCATGCTTTGCAACCTATCAGGCATGTTTTATACTGTTAAAATGATAGAGATTGGGCTGGAGAGATGGCTCAGCAGTTAAGAGCACCAACTGCTCTTCTGAAGGTTCTGAGTTCATATCCCAGCAACCACATGGTGGCTCACAACCATCCGTAATGAGATCTGACTCCCTCTTCTGGTGCGTCTGAAGACAGGTACAGTGTACTTATATATAATAAATAAATCTTTAAAAAAAGATAGAGATTATTGAACTAACTTGAAGATTTCTAGACTGTTATTTTTCTTTATGTGTATTTGTGTGACTGAATGCCAAATATGCACAGGTGTCTGGGGACCAGAAGAGTTCACTGGACGCACATGAGCAATTATGAGTGGCCTGATATGGATGCTGGGAACTGAACTCAGATTCTCTGCAAGAGCAGTATGCGCTTTTAACCTCTGAGCCATCCCTCCAGTCTACAGAAGATTTAATAGTATGGAAAACACCAGCGTATTTTCAGGATACCTTCTGTTTTATTTTGCATGTATCTGAGTCTTTTATAAAATAAGTGTACTGATGGTCCAGTAAAGGAGTTTGAATAATAAGAAAGGTAATGGGATTGCTCAGTTGGTTAAGTGCTATGTAAGTATGAAAACCCGAGTCTGATACCAGCCAGTAATACACAGTGAGAACCTGTCTCAGACAGACAGATGGACAGCAAGGAAGATAGTTTAGCTCTTACTCTTCTCCTCTCCTTAACTTATCCCTAGGTGGCTCAAACTTGAGATCTTCCTGATTTGACCTCTAAAGGCACTGGGATCCCCCACCTTCACACTGCTATTTTTGATTCTGTGGCATAACGTCCTTTCTCAGTGCTGCCAAAGCACAAAACCCAAATGAGGTCACACCACTTACACCTGTCCAAAAGTTAGCCTAGCAGCTTCTCTTTATACTATCTCCTGACATCAGTCCTGTCTATTTTCTCTGCTACTAGACTGTCATCGCTGACACAGCTTGCACAGCCCCCTCACTAGCCTGCTTGTTTGTCTTTTTCCAAACAATGCTATTTGCTGTTTGTTTTTTCTTTTTAAAACTTAAAAACAACAACAACAACAACTACAACTTTTTACTGACTCTTTGGGAGTTGCACATCACGCACCCCAATCCCACTCATCTCCCCGACCCCTCATATCTGCCCTCTGCCCTTGCAACTTGCTCCCCAAAGAAAATAAGATAGACTTAAAAAAAAAATCTCATTGTGGAAGCTGCAATGTGCCACACACTATATACCCTTTTGTCAACATAGCTTTACTTACAAATGTTCACTGCAATGAGTCATTGGTCTGTTTCAAGGCCTCTGGCTTCTGCTAACTATCTATAATGAATCATCACTGGGATGCTTCTTGGATATCCCATTTTTGCTCTGTGTCTTAGAGATTCTGTAACTTTGGCTCTACAGGACAGGCTCTTTCATATGCTCTAGCAGATCATGGATCGGGTAGATGTTGGGGTGGACCAACGAAAAGCCATGGACCTGGGTTTGAGAGGTAGCTGAGTTGGTTGTCCAGGAGCTCACTGGCTGCCACACCACCAGGGTGAGCTCTCCATGACTGCTCTGGCTAGCTCACCCAATGCTGCATCAGGCAAGGGAGGGCCCCTTCTGCACCTTAGCCACCAGGGCCAGCTCTACTGTGCTGCCCAGATGGGGTACAGGGCCCACTCTCCTGAATGCTGCAGGTAGTGAGGAGCAGGGCCAGCACTCCCACTCTCATGACCTCAGGGCTAGCTCATCCACCTGCTGCAGACAGACAGAGAGGATGGAGAGGCTACCCCAGTGCAGATGAATGATGGGACCAGCTGTCCCTTGCTTGCCTGACCTCACCCCCCACAAGGTCATCTCTACTGTGATGCCCAGGTGGGGTGCAGAGCCAGGATGGGGTGGGAGTGGGGCAATTATATTTCTTATACAAATAATTTTAATATCATCCACAGTTTCTATAAGGCAAGACCCATTTTTGAGTCTTTAATCAATTCTTTTAACTTGCTCTCAAATACTTCTTATAAAAACTTGAAGTCCAGTGTGGTGGCAGAAGTCTGTAACTCCAGTGGGGTGGAGAGGGAAGGATCAGGAATTCAAGACTAGCCATGGCTACATAATATGAGACTTTGTCTCATCTCTTCTAGAGAACCCTTAGCCAAGCTCCAATGATCTTCCTTAGTCTTCACGTTTACATGATTTATAAACCCTCAAACTTCCTCTGTGTCACAAACTTCCACCTATCCAAGTTGTACTTATTTATATGTGCTACATATCTACTGTGTACCAGGAGGAGGAATTTGTATAATTATTTTCTTGTGAACTCTAAAGCATCAAAGTATGTGCTCTGCAGATTGGGAACATAATACCGTTCTGGGAGAGGCTTAATTTATTTTTCCTCTTCATGTTTCATATAGAACCATTCTTTTGGATCTGTTTTCTCCTGCTTTGAATAGAGCCTTAGACCGCTCAGCTACTCCTTAGACCGCTCAGCTACTCCTTAGACCGCTCAGCTACTCCTTAGACAGCTCAGCTACTCTTACTAGTTTTCTTTCTTTCTTTTTGTTCCTGCCATAAAACGATGCAGTTTTGAGATCTGAAAAACAAGTTGAAATTAGCTCAATACACAACAGACCCTCCTCCAAACAGAGTGGACCACAGAGCTTACCTCCTCAAAGGCCTCAGGTGGCAAAACATTTCTGAATAAGCACACCAACTTCCAAGCATCCATTAATTGCCTAATGGACAAAGTGAACAGAAGAACTGTACAAGTGAAAAGTTAAAAAACGTATTACTGTCATGTTACCATCCTCACAGTGAAATGCTTAAGAATTAACCTAATAAAACATTTAAAAACGTTTTACATGTGTGAGGATGTGGTTTGGTTATTTTTCTGTTGCTGTGATAAAAAAACAAAACAAAACCCTGCAACATAAGAAGAGTTTATTTTGGTTCCAGGAGGGGATACAATCCGTGTGTGTGTGTGTGTTTGTGTGTGTGTGTGTGTGTGTGTGTTCCTTCTTCCAACTTCTCCAAGAGTGCTACAAGCTACTTATGACTTTCTTTTGTTCTGAGACTAAAAGCCCATGTAACTGCTTCTATGTTGAAATATATTATTCAGGGAAAACTGAATCTATCTTCCCAGGCTATAGTCAGTCAATATGAACACTTTCTATAATTACTACCTTTGTGGGAAGAGTTTTTTTTGTTTTTTTTTTTTTTTTTTTTACTGTTAGCACCCTTAGCTGTATATGAAAGCCTTTTCTTAAGTTCTAACCTGTCTTCATACTGTTTTAACCTAAAAATTTTTTTCTTCTGCAGTGTAAATCAAGATCTCAGCTTCAACTGAGTAAAATCCTTGAAAGAATTCAGTCTGTCTCTTCAATTGCTGCAGTCAGCCACACAGAGAATAACAGACTCAAAAGATTGGAGACACTACTTTAGAACATGGGCAGGTTCTGGGGAACGCTAGAGATACCAGACTTAACAGCCTATTGCAACTATGTCAGCTGCAGGAGTTCTGTCTGCAGACAGATTCTCATGACAGCTGCCAGCACTCCACAGAATACATTGCCCTTACACTTAGAGAAAACCTCAGGTAGGCTACAGATGGACAAGAGACACTCCTAACTCTCTCATCAGACTCAGAAGGCATTCTGAGTCCTTAATTTACCACTTCACCAGTGCTTCTGTGTTAGGTTCAGGGTAAAGCAATGAGCAATTGTTGTATTCACTAAACTCAGTCTGAGGAAAGGGTAGAGAAGCAGGACACAGACACAAGCAGATAACCATAAAACAAAGCAGTGAATGCAATGATTCAGACTTAGAAAGTAACGGGAGACTTCCTGGGGCTACACCTATAGGGCAGGGAGGGCACCCTGGAGAGCCTCGTCCTAAATAAATGGTCTACTCTGAGGACAGAAGGTAGATATGGAAGGATAAAATTCATTTACAAGTCAGTATAAATGGCAACCTGAACCTACTTAATAGTGGTGTTATTTTCTGTTCCATTCCTCCTTTCCTCAAGGTCTGCAACTCCCTATTTAGCTCAGGCTGGCCTGGAACTTGCTATGTAGATCTAACTGCCTCTGTCCATTATTTTTGACAAGCACAGAAATTATCAAATAGGTCTTCAAGATTGAGCTTTGGCCCCTGGGCACAATCTGTATTTGAAAGTAACTTATTTCAATTAACTTAACTTCACACTAACTTCACTTTAGTTATGGTTTCCTTTTGTAACAACCTTGGAATTTTTTTAGAAAAAAATTCTTCCCTCAAGTAATGATAAAACCACACCTACCTACCTACCTACCTTTCTTTTCTTTCTTTTTGTTTGTTTGTTTGTTTGTTTTTGGAGACAGGATATCACTTTGTAGACTTGGCTGGCATCCAACTCAGAGAGATCTACCTGCTTCTGCCTCTGGAGTACTGGGATTAAAAGCATGGACCCTCACCCAGAGACCAGGATTTTAAAAAAATTGCTTTTAGGCTTTCTACTTAGAGTAGGGTACCAAGTAAACAACAAGAGCAAAATCAGGAGACATATTAGATGTATCAACGGATAACAAGTTCCATTTGTTTGTTTTTAGAGATAGAGTTTCTCTGTGTAACACCCCTAGGTGTCCTGGACCTCATTCTGTAGACCATGCTGGCCTTGAACTCACAGAGATCCAACTGCCTCTGCCTCCCATTGCCTCCCGTTGCTGGGATTCATGGCACTCCACCATCGTCTGGCTGGGTAACAAATTCTTTAGCTTTCCTTTTGTATCTTGCTGGAGAGTTAAATCCTAACTACAAACTCTACAGTTTCAAGAAGGATTCGGGCATTTCTGGTCCAGTCTGACCTATATACAGGCATTGGTGCTACTCCAAGGTCCAATTAAACCCACTGAACCCTAAGATCTGGCACAAGAAAAAGAATTACGGCAAAACTATTCAAAGCTGCTGTTGCCCCTCAAACCATTTTCATCTTATAGGTTAGTGTAGGGCATATCTTCTGGGCCTTCCCATTATGGGGGAGCAGACTTTTCACAGATTACCCACTCTAGCACTGCAATTTCCCTGAGCTTAAAACTCCTTAATCAACACTAAGCCAAGGGATGCCAGGCATCTCCAGCTCCTTTTCAGTAGGCCATCTTTAGACAAATCTAACCAACCAACCAAACAAACAAACTTTGACACCTTTTAAAAACTATTTGAGTTCCACATTAAATCTGGAATCTCCACTTGGTGGTCTCAGCCTGATCCTGTTTCCTTTTACCATTATCCTACAATCTTAAACCCATTCGCACACACATTCCACAGATGTCTTGAATGAATTAGCACACTTCTTAAGCTCTTTAGTGAAGTGCACCACTTCATGGTCTCCCCTCTAAGAGTCTACTTAGCCATAAGTCTGATTACAGGTCTAGAGGTGAACTGATCGGCCTGCAACTTGGGGTGGAGCTCCTCCCAGTGCCCCACCAGCCTTAAGGCTCTCCCAGCAGCAGCCTAAACCCAGCTCTCATCTGACAGCCTCGCATACGCCTCAGCTCGCACAGGCCAAGGGCTGTGTGGCAAGTGTGGAGTCCCTGGACAACTTTCGCTATGCAGGGAGCTCCTGACAGGTCTCGCCTACTGTCTCAGAGGCCTGGGTTTATGGTTGGAGGCCCCGACACTTTGAGCCGGCAGGCCGCAGGACCCATGCTCATTGGCTAAGGCGGACCGACCTTCCTCCAAGAACGCCTGCGCAAGGCCGGCAAGCGGCTCCCAGTCGGGACGTCGGCACTCAGCGGCCTCCCACCCCGCTTCAAAGCCGCACTTGTCCGTGTCCTTACCCCGCTATCTGCGGGTTTCCGAAGGCAGCTTCGGGAGACACAAGCCGGTTCTTCCGGCCGACTAGGTCTGAGGGAGAAAGATGATTGGCAGGCAGGTGGGAGGGCGATAAGCAAAGGTAAAGGAGTAGCCAGAGGCAGGGGGCGGGGTCAATGCGCGCACGCGCAGCCCCTGGTTGGGAGGGGCGGGGCTATGCAGGGCGCTCTGGTGACGCAGTCCTCGCTGAGCAGCCGTTGGTAGTCTTGGTAGACTTCCCAGATGCAGCTGAGTGGGAAAGATCCCGTTTCTCTGGCTTACATTTCCCATTTGACTTTTCCTCAATCTAATTTATTTGAAATAGTTTAATTATTTGGGACAGTGGTTCACGCTGTAACCCACGCTGGCCTTGAACTTGCGGCAATTTTCCTGCTTCAGCCTCCTAAGTGCTGTGATTACAGGCGTGACAACACGACTCGCTACTAGGCCTTTTTACTGCTTTATTGGACGTCTGTATCTGAGCATGGCCTTTTTACTGCTTTATTGGACGTCTGTATCTGAGCATGGCCTTTTTACTGCTTTATTGGACGTCTGTATCTGATCTCCAGACCTACAAATGATGGAATAGAAACTGCTTTTCGCTTTGCTACTCTTGGCTTGGTCAACCAGCAAGAAGCCATCCCACCCCTTCTCTCAGATCTTCATTCTACTGAAGACGACCTGGCGGCGCTAATCGTTGTCCTTTGTCTGCAGGAGCTTGGTTTATAATTGCCCACACGGATTTCACCTGTCTCTGAGGCAGTGTTTGCGCCACGTGTCACGCAAGCTTAAGAGTGCCGGGACTCAATTTTCCTGCTCTTGTGAGACTAGATTTAAGGACACTGTCACTGCCCATTTTGAGAACTCCTTTAAATACTTGTCCCATTTATTACCTTATTTAGGGCTTTTTCCCTCTAAACGACTTGAATTTGTGGCTTACAGTACTATTTAGAATGAGGATTATGTTAAAGAGAATAGGCTACAGATACTGAAGATGGCTTCTGAAGAAGTTTTTGTTTTGTTGTTTTTATTTTTGTTTTGAGACAGGATTTCTCTGTGTAGTCCTGCTGTGTAGTCCTGTAGACAAGGCTGGCCTTGAGAGATCTGCTGGCCTCTGCCTCCTGAATGCTGGGATCAAAGGCATGGGCCACCACCACCTGACAACTTCTGAAGTTTTAACTTCCTAGTGTTTTGGGACAATCCTTGTTAGATATTTATATTTTGGCATATTCATTTAAAATATTTTCATTACCAATGTCCTTAGTCACACATTATCATAAAGCATACAGTACTGTAATGCCAGGTTGACCAACAGATGAAAGTGTTTGCTATCAGACCCTCAAGCCTGACCACCATGGTTTGATTACCGTAACTAGATGAAGGTGGAAGGAAAGAACAGATTCCAAAACGCTGTCCTGCAAATTTCCACATGGATGTGTGCTCCTCCCACACCATACACATAATATGAGACACACTAAAAGGAAATTGTTAGGAGGGTAATTTAGACGTTTGGTAGAGTGCCCTTGATTTTTGTGTTTTAAGTCTGTGCTGCTCGTTTATGTTAACTTGATACATACTAGAGTCCTCGGAGAAGAGGGCGCTTCGTTGAGAAAATAGCTCTTGAAATCATGCTGCAGGAAAGCATTTTCTTAGTGATTGATGTAGGAGGTCCCAGCTCACTGTGAATGGTGCCATCCATGGGATGGTGGTCCTGGGTTCTATAAAATAACCCTGAGATTCCACCTCACACCAGTCTGAATGGCTAAGATAAAAAACTCAGGTGATGCCGGGCGGTGGTGGTGCATGCCTTTAATCCCAGCACTCTGGAGGCAGAGGCAGGCTGATTTCTGAGTTTGAGGCCAGCCTGGTGTACAGAGTTCCAGGACAGCCAGGGCTTTACAGAGAAACCCTGTCTCAAAATAAAATAAAATTAAAAAAAAAAACAACTCCGGTGACAGATTCTGGGGAGGATGTGGAGAAAGGAACCAGCTGGTGGGATTGCAAGCTGGTACAACCACTCTGGAAATCAGTTTGGCTGTTCCTCAGAAAACTGGACATAGTACTACTGGAGGACCCAGCTCTACCACTCCTCGGCATACATCCAGAAGATGCTCCAACATATAAGGACACATGCTCTACTATGTTCATAGCAGCCTTATTTATAATAGCCAGAAGCTGGAAAGAACCTAGATGTCCCTCGACAGAGGAATGGATACAGAAAATGTGGTACATTTAAACAATGGAATACTACTCAGCTATTAAAAACAATGAATTCATAAAATTCTTAGGCAAATGGATAGAACTAGAAAATATCCTGAGTAAGGTTCACACAAGAACACACATGGTATACACTCACTGATAAATGGATATTAGCTTAGAAGCTCAGAACACCCAAGATACAGTTGACAGACCAAATGAAGCTGAAGATGAAGGAAGACCAAAGTATGGATACTTCTGTCCTTCTTAGAAGGGGGAACAAAATACCCGTGGGAGGAGATACAGAGAGTATGGAGCAAAAACTGAAGGAAAGACCACCCAGAGACTGCCCCACCTGGGGATCCATCCCATATACAACCACCAAACCCAGACACTATTGTGGATGCCAACAAGTGCTTGCTGGAAGGAGCCTGATATAGCTGTCTCTTGAGAGGCTCTGACAGTGCCTGCCAAATACAGAGGTGGATTCTCTCAGCCAACCATTGCATTGAGCACAAGGTCCCCAATGGAAGAGCTAGAGAAAGGACTGAAGGAGCTAAGAGCTTGTAGCCCCATAGGAGGAACAATATAAACCAATCAGTACCCCCAGAGTTCCCAGGGACTAAACCACCAACCAAAGAGTACACATGGAGGGACCCATGGCTCCATCTGCATATGTAGCAGAGGATGGCCTTGTTGGACATTAATAGGAGGAGAGGCCCTTGGTTCTGAGAAGGATCAATGCCCCAGTGTAGGGGAATGCCAGGGAAGCAGGAGTAGATGGGTTGGTGAGCAGGGGGAGGGGGATGTTATAAGGGTTTTTCGGAGGTGAAGCCAGGAAAGTGGATAACATCTGAAATGTAAATAAAATATTTTTTTAAAAAGGCAGGTTGAGGAAGCCATGAGCAAGTCACTAGCAGCATCTTCCATGGCCTCTGTATCAATTCCTGCCTCCAGGTTCCTATCCTGCTTGGGTTCATGCCCTGACTTCAGTGATGGACTATGATATGGAAGCACAAGCCAAATAAACCATTTATCCCTGAGTTGCTTTTTGTCATTTTTACTCCAGCAGTAGTAAGTAGCACTGACTAGGTCAGAGTCAGTCACAGCATGTGGTGACTCTTTAGTTTACTGCACTGCACACTGTGGGCACTGATGCTTAAATGCACCCAGTGTTGCTTTTCACTCGGAAGAAATTATCATGGGCTGGTGAGATGGCTCAGTGGGTAAGAGCACCCAACTGCTCTTCCGAAGGTCCAGAGTTCAAATCCCAGCAACCACATGGTGGCTCATAACCATCTGTAACAAGATCCGACGCCCTCTTCTGGAGGGTCTGAAGACAGCTACAGTGTACTTACATATAATAAATTAACTCTTTAAAAAAAAAAAAAAGAAATTATCAAAGAGGAATTTTCCATACTTAGGTCCTTCTAAATTTAAGTAAAAAAGCAATTTTAAAAAATCACTTTTTGTTAATAAAACCATTGCACGTAAATGAAATTTTTTGCTTGAAAACTGATTTCTAGTGTCAATAAGATACAAATGCTGAATACTATGAATTATTTTTATTCTTTTATTTCCAACAATGATTATTTTAACTTAAAAAGAAAATCTAACAACAACCCTTTACTAAAGGTTAGTGAAAAGCCAAACCTTTCCAGCCCACTTCATATTCTCTTTCAGCCATTTCAAAGCAGAACAGTGCTCCAGACTGTACACCTGCTCCTTGTTAATATTGACAGTCATGTGCTTAATGAAAAGCTTGGGGTCCGATATTCGAGCAGCCATGATCAATCTTTCTACTGCAGCTTGATAGTCATCCTTGCTTCGAGATTTGCTTTCTTCACATCTGTAAAGTGAACCCAAAGGTAGAAATTCTCAGAAGCAGCCATGTCATTTCTGTAGGAAATTGATCTGCATTTATTGTTTCTAAGCTACCATGGCATTTTTTAGCAGTGAGTCTTAAGCTCTGTGAACCATGGCTTACAGTATGAGAGGCACTGACCTAGAACACAGCTAGTCACCCTATGTGTTTGTATTTTCAAAGCTAGTAACTGTAAATATTAAGCTATATGTTAGTATTAAGTGCAATACAGCTTGAATGATTAACAATCACATTAGATTTTTCTTGGTATTAGTTGTTTTTAGTTTCAAGCAAGTACTTAATATGCAGCTAGCATTTAGTAACAAACCATAGAGCTATATGGTTTTCTTTGGCCCTGATTGGTACTGAGCTCCATCTGCATCAACTGTGATTGTGTTTACTGGCATGAATCTCTTATTTTATGGTAGCTTTTCTTGTGGAAAAAGGAAATAGTTAAAATTATTTAAAGTATGAGACTAATTTTTGCTCTTGGTACCTTGCATGTCAGTGAACATCAAGTTTTGAGAATGGTTCTACCCAAATTAACACCAGTGTAGGCCACTTGGTGACCTAAATGAGGCTCATGCTTCAAAAGAAGAATGAGTATCCAAGCACCTTCTAGGGCCTCCTAAATTATATAAGGCACTTTAGAGCCTGATAGACTGGAAACCCGCACAGGTGGCATATTCCCAATGTCTAAGAATGGATAGCCTCTAGAGGTTAGTAACCTAAGGTAGGGCTCAGCACACCAGCAAGACAAAACATATTGGCCTTCATAAAATTAAAGATCTAGATATGTCACTAGTTATGGACTAGGGTTATGACTACCCTCACTCAACAATGAATAGAGGCTGCAACTGTGGAAAATGGTGCAAGAAGAAAATGAAATTCTTCTAAGAATAAAACCTAGACACCTCATGCTACACAGTGCATGGTGTCAAATAAAGGAAGTCCATCCTTTAATGAAGTAGAGCTGTAAGAACAAAGGCTAGTTTCAATGGGTTTTCAAAAAAAGGTGTAAGGAAAAGGATGTTCTCTTGTAAACAGAGGCTGACTTGGAAACAAAATGAAGAAAGCAGTATTTCTGAGTATGGGATGTTAGCAAACAATCTGCCAGGAGCCAACTGGATTTGGGGAACTTTTGTTAGAGACACTGACTATTCCTTGTTCCAATTTTCAAGCATCTTTAAATAGTGAAAAAACTTGGAAGACAAAGTTAGTTTCTCCTGGAGCAAAAGACAGACTTCTGACAGCATTGGGCAGTAGAGAAAATGGAAAGCAGGCTTTGGGTTCTTGAGGCCTGGACCTGCCTTTGGGCCAGGGAACCTGCCACATGCTCAAGTGTCCCTGTGTGCTATCGGTAGGACTTTGGGATGATAAGTTGACCATCTGGTTGCTTGCTGTTCCCCAGCAAGAATGTACCCTGTCTCCAACATAGGAATCTTGTGTCTCATGGGCCTGTGGCACACCAGTTTACAAATGGGTAAAATCTCTGACCTTCACAATCTTTCTTGAGAGGAGTCACAAAAGGTGCCTGAGTTTTTCTAGTCTTTTCTCTCTTGGATCACTCATTCTGGGAGAATCTGGCACTCAAGTACCCTTTTTATTTTATTATTATTATTATTATTTTGGTTTTTTCGAGACAGGGTTTCTCTGTGTAGCCTTGGCTGTCCTGGAACTCACTCTGTAGACCAGACTGGCCTCGAATTCAGAAATCCGCCTGCCTCTGCCTCCCAAGTGCTGGGATTAAAGGCGTGCGCCACCACGCCCGGCTCCTTTTTTATTTTTAAAATGTGCTTTATATTAAGTTTTATATTTAAAAATTAAGATTCTACAGATGAAAAACTGAGGAATTTCCCAGAGATAAGGGTTGTGGGTTGTGTAAATAGCCACACTGGCATGGCATTTATGTTAGATTGTGTGGATCTATAAGAAATAAAAGATTCATAGCTATTTTTATTTTTTTAGATAAAGACCCTTTAAGGTACCATACTCTTTTAACACAAGAAAGATTGCTACTTAAAGAAGATCCATATTTTAAGACCACTATTAACAGTTTTGAAACCACTAAAGTGTTTACTGGGTGTTATTAACCTGCTTGGTGAACACACTCTACCACTGAAGTTCACCCCTAGCTCCTTAATTTGTTTGGTTTTAAGCCTGCAGCAGGTCTTGTTTTTTTCTCAGTTTAAATGTTAGCCAAGTTTATAATAACATAGAGAGTATTAATAAATATAGCATGCACACATTGCATTATAGGGCAGGTATAGAGCTGTACGTTCAGAATATGGCTGGAGTGCTGAAACCCACCTTTTCAAAACAATCTGCAGCACCTGTGTGGGAGTTCCTGCGCTCTGAATACTACTAGCATTAGACACCAGAAATATTTCGATAGCTAAAAGCATTTCAATCTCAGATAGATAAGAAGGAACCAGTAGAAGTTTCCGGTATAAGTTTCCCTCTAATGGTGGGTAGCAACCCAGTGAAAGAGCACCTGAAAATCAAACAACAGGTCACACTTCACCAAAATTCAATGGGTAAGACTTAGGGTAAGACTTATGGCTTCTAATTGTCCGCATCTGACAGCCACTTTCAGGTCAGGGTAGCTATTTACATTCGCAGATTTATTACACCTTTTATGACTGTAAGCATCTTGGTACATTTGACACTGCTCTTTATGAAAACTCTGAAAAATGGCCTTTGAGTTTTATTACAGCAACTGCCCATGTTTTTCAAGTTCATAGTAACATATATGACATAATTTCAGAATTAATAAGGTAGCCAGGTGTAGTGACACGTGCCTGTAATATCAGCACTTAGGCTAAAGCAAAAGGACTAAGTTGGAGGGATGAATTGTGCTACATATAGTGAGATTAGTTCAAAACAAGAAGAAAAACTTCCTAAATGGAACATTACCAGAACAGCTATTTAGGTTTTAATGGGATTTGGTCTATGAACAACTTTATGCTTTTATGGTCACGGTCTACACTGAATTACAAATACAAAGATAAGAATTTAATGAGAGAGTGCCACTTCCGTTAAATACCTACTGCGGCGGTGAGAGTTTACATAGAGGTGCCATCAAATCATGTGGCTATTACTGTTCCTACTCTGCCCGACAAGTGCTGAACACAAGAACAAAGCCTAGCTCTATCTTGTATGTGGCTGCCACATTCACTGGCTCAAGTCTAAAATCCTTCATCTTTCAAGAGAACAATTTTGACTTAGCTTAAAACTGTTTGGCTGATTATTAGAAATGATAGTTAATACTCCTAGAATTAACTATCCAATTGAACATGGACAATATTATATACAGTTTATCAAGATCAAATTAAATCTGTACATAGATTTTGTTTAAAATGTTTGGGGTTATTTTTTCCTTCAAGAAATTACCCCAGTGTAGGTGATGATGCTAATCTCTGGGAATTATATCTGAACATAATCTAAAGATGTTCCAGTAACATTTTAATATTTAAACTTACATTTATGTGTGTGTGCATGCATGAAACATGAAACTGTGTTAAAAAATCAAAACCTAAAGAACCCTCCAAAAAATAAAAAGTGTATTAAACACTTAAACTTATTACCTATAATGCAACCTAATTATTTCCCATTTCATTGGGAAGAAAAGTTATCACTTGCTAAAAGTGATCATAGTTGGGAGTTTGAGAAAACACTTCTAGTTCAGGTGGGGTAGTCAGGATGTCTGATACCCAAATATTTAAATTTCAATTCATCCAACTCTTTTACAAAGTGTTTTAAGATATGCCAAACTATTTTATTTTAAATTTTGTCCTTTGTTTCCTTTGCTTGCCTTTTACTGGAATTGATAACATGCCAAGAAAAAAAATGACACTTTTAAACAAAAGACAACCCCCCATACAAAAAAAGCACAGATCTGTTTGACCACTGCCTGCCTCTGAATATGTACCAACCATTATTTTTCATGTGTAGAAATTTAGTTTTAAATATTATAGATGGATCTTGGATTAGAGAATAATCAAAACCAGCATATTAACTGAAACATTTCAATGGAACTTACTTTTGTAGTGGGCTCTGGCTTTGAGCCACAAACAACTCCTTCCTAAGGAAGTGATCAGTCTCCTGAGGAAGGAAAAGTCAATAGGGATGCTCTTGGCAACCATGAACTCTGCTACCGAAGACGACATGCCAAGACTGTTACTTCCTATACAGGCATCCAGAAGTTCATTAAAAAGAAGGCTAGACTGGGAAACCCCCATTGTTTCTGAAATGAGGAAAACAATGATACAATAAAGTGAAAAGTGATCAATGACATAAAGATCAATAATCTCCAACTTTCTCGCCCATCTTGATAGCCCCAGCCCCTTCTTTCCATTGCAGAAGTCAGACTCACTGAAGTAAATCATCTTTCATACTCTTCAAGTAAGAAACAAAAATCCTTTAGACAAAAGCAAAACTGTGTGCTCCTTTGTAATGGTGAATGTAAAAAGCTTGACAAAGGCTAAGAAGTTGCACTAGCTTCTCTCCATTTAGTCTCCCTACATAGCACTGATATTTCAGTCTTGGAACTTTTTTCATGGTCTGTTTGTACAGCTCATACCCCAGCCTTCAGTTCTCATGACTCAAATATATTTGCTTCTAATGCTGACTCAAAAAATAATCCTTGAATGGGTATCACACTAATTTGTAGGGGAATTCGTTTATTCAGTTGGGTTTATGATCTATACTCTAGATCCACATCACTGTAGGATCTTTAAGTGGTCCAGACCCTTACAGAAAATTAATCTCTTTACCTTTTATATCTTCTTAAACACGTTCCTAAAACTCCAAACTTATTACATCACCCCTTACCCTGTTGTACATATAAAGAAGGAAACTCCTTTAGTTTGTCATGTATGAACTTCTAATGTGCAGCACAACTGTCTGTGCATGTCTACACCTGCTTTGCCTCATTATCAACACCACTGTCTATTAAGGGCATGATGGATGGCAGACATTGTGCTAGGGATACCGAGGTAAAGGAAGCATCATTTGTAGGAAGATACTTCCTACAACAGCATCTCCATCAATCAATGGAAGATGAAGTTGAGAGGACACAGTAAGACCTGGGGAAGGTCCTAAATCATTCTCTGCATCCTTTGTATCACCCTCTGAACTTGTCACCAAAGTGTCTGCTCATAGATTCCATCCTCTTATCTTAAAGCTTGAATTTTAACCTTTGAGAGAACTCATTAATTCTAAGATTACCAAGACATAGAATAAGTTAAGATATGAAGCATGCTCATAATGTACAGAGGCAAGGACAAGGAACAAGTGTATGCTGATAGGACTCCTGACAACAAACAACCCAGAGAAGCATCTTTAAAGCATACATTTAGTTTATGTAGAGCATATTTTATAGAAAATTGTTTCATTAAAAATACTGAACGTGGGCTGGTGAGATGGCTCAGCGAATAAGATCACCCGATTGCTCTTCCGAAGGTCCTGAGTTCAAATCCCAGCAACCACATGGTGGCTCACAACCATCTGTAACGAGATCTGACTCCCTCTTCTGGAATGTCTGAAGACAGCTACAGTGTACTTACATATAATAAATAAATAAAATATTAAAAAAAAATACTGAACGTAACACCTAACCAGAACAGATGGAGAAATGTCTTATTAACTGGCAAAAAATGAAGGTTGTGCTGGAGAGATGGCTCAGCAGTTAAGAGTACTTGCTGTTCCTATAGAGGACATTCAGTTCCTAGCACCCACATCAAGATGCTCACAAACTGTGACTTAAGTTCCAGAGGGATTGAATTCCCTCTTACAGCCACTGTAGCCACCAGGCATGTGTGTGATACAAATACATGTATGTAGCACTCACTCATACATATAAAACAAAAATAATTTTTTTAAGTTAATGAAGGTAGACTTTTAAAAATGTACCTTGAGAATTCTGAAAGCTTGGTAGATTCCGTAAGACCTCAAATGTTTGTTTGTAAAGATTCTTGCCCAAGATTTCATGTGCAATGGTACAGAGCAAATTATGCCGATTAAGCACATCCATTCTATCACAAGGCCAAAGTGGTGTGTTGATTATCCATTCCGATTCTCCCAAAAGAAAAAAAAAAGCATACCATGACAATGACACTTGTCAGGGTAATCGCAGTTGGGTATAAATATCTTGTTTGCAGGCACTTTTGCCTGCACGTGTTAACAGAGGGCCATGAAGTCATGACCAAGAGTTCCCACAGTAGCTGAACCTGCCTTCCAAAGCTGGATTACCTGAATTTAATTTGGCATGTTATATTTCAAATAATTAACACATCTAATTACTGTTTTTCTCTGAGATAGGGTTTTCCTGTGTAGCCCTGGCTGTCCTGGAGCTCTCTCTGTAGACCAGGCTAGCCTTGAATTCATAGATCCACCTGCTTCTGTCTCCCAAGTGCTGGGATTAAGGGCATTTGCCACTACTGCCAAGCTAATAATAACATTTTGAAAATCTATAGAAGAACTGTAATAGTTTCAGACTCAGAATTTCTGTGTCAACTAGGCCTTATTATGAACAAACTTCTGTCAACCGAGGCTAAGATAAAGCTACTTTCTGAATCAGTTTATACCATAGTGATTTTTCATATATATTCACTGATGTTCAAACCAAGCTATCCCCTTCAGTTCAGTGTCAACTAAGGCAATTACACAGACAGGGCTACAAGAAGATAACAGGTTACTGTGTATGTAAATGTCAGAACTTACCCCTTAGGACCCAAATGGCACCATCTAGGCTCCCACTTTTGATAAAAATCTCTGCTGCAACATTTACAATTTGACATCTTGGTGCTACTTTTTCAGGTCCTGTAAGTCCTTTTAAACTCGTGAAATGTATTTTTAGCTCATATAATATATCTAAGACCTTCCTTCCCTGGAATAAAAATAAAAAACACCATCACTCATTTACAGTATTAGAGACACAAAATCAGTGCTAATATGCGGGAGACAGTTACCAGTCTCAATTATTATGCTAGACTGACAGTTGTCAAATTGCAACAAGACTTTGCTCAAGCATTTCCTATTTACCTCATATTAACCAACATAGTACCCTCTCTATCAGCCCTTCTTCTTCTTCTTTTTTAATGCTTTAAGTGTCTTCCCTTAAGATTGTCTGTGGAGTGGGGCATGTGGCTCATGCCTATAAACTCAGCACTTAGGAAGTAGAGGCAAGAAGACTACTGATGGTTTAAGGGTAGGTTGGTTTTATAGAAAGGCCTCGTTTCAACAGAACTTAAACACGCAAAAACAAAACAAAAAGATTTCACTGCCTGGTAAAAGGTTTACATGTGTTAATATAGAAAGCTATTATGTGCTTTTATTCCTTTTATAGTTTACCATTCTGAGATCCAAGAGAGTTGGTGAAAATGAAGATAATTTGTCACCAAATTTGGGTGAAATGCTAGTACAGTAGAGCCAAAATTGTTAGCTGAAAACAGTTATTTTTTTTTTATCTTAGTAAATTAATTATTTGACAAATTCTACATGAAGATTGTCTTTGGTTTGGACATAAGAATTTGGGTGTGGGGCTGGTGAGATGGCTCAGTGGGTAAGAGCACCTGACTGCTCTTCCGAAGGTCCGGAGTTCAAATCCCAGCAACCACATGGTGGCTCATAACCATCTGTAACAAGATCTGACGCCCTCTTCTGGAGTGTCTTCAGACAGCTACAGTGTACTTACATATAATAAATAAATAAAAAATCTAAAAAAAAAAAAAAAAAAAAAGAAAGAATTTGGGTGTGCATTATTATTTTAAACTAGGGGCCAGCCTACTACTATCCCTGTTAGTAGTTCAATAATAAATACCTTAATTTTAATTAGACCAGGCTGGCCTTGCAGAAATCTGCCTGCCTGTGCCTCCCAAGTGCTGAGATTAAAGGCATGTGCCACCATGGCCAGCCAATAAATACTTTTAGAAAAAAGATTTCTTTCATTTTAAGTTATTGCTATGTGTACAGGGATGTAGGTATCTACATCCAGGAGGAATTCAGGAGGGGGTGTTAGATCCCCTATAGCTATAGTTACAGGAGGTTGCCAGCGACCTGATTTGATGCTGGGAACTGAACTTGGCTCTTCTGTGAGAGCAGTACCTATTCTTAACCACTGAACTAGCTCTTCAATACCACTACAGTTAAGTACTTTAATCTTTGACAGCAATATTTGGTGGCTGAAATTCTATTGTTTTTAACAAATAACTCTTTAAAAATATAAAAAGAAAAAAAGCAGCTGGAAAGGTGGCTTAGTGGGTAAGAGCACTGCCCACCCTTAGAGAAAAGCAGTGCCCGTGCCCACATGGTGGCTCACAACCACCCATATCGCTAGTTCCCAGGGACCTGATGCCCTCTTTGGACTCCATAGAATCAGGCATGCACATGGTATACATACACATACTCAGGCAAAATACTGACACACATTTTTTTTAAATTGAAAAAAAAAGGGTATAATTTAATGGTGAAGTGCTTGCCTCACATGTGTGAAGTCCCAAGTTTGTTCCCTAGCACTGTATCTATGTAAAGCAAGGCTGGGAAGATGGCTTAGTTTGTTCCCTAGCACTGTGTCTGTGTAAAGCAAGGCTGGGAAGGTGGCTTAGTTGGAAAAGTGCTAGCCATGCAACATGAGGCCATGAGTTTGGATCCCCAGCATCATGTAAACACTGGGTAGTACAGCACATGTTTATAGAGCCCCAGTGCTGAGGAGCCAGGGACAGGAGGTTCCCTGAAGTTTGCTGGACAGTCAGTCTAGCTGAAACAGAGTTCTAGCTTCATTGAGAAACCCTGTCTCAAAACATAAGGTGGAACAATGGCAGAAGAAAACAACCCATGTCTCTACATGTGTCAGCATGGGCAAGCACATATACATGCATACACATAAATAAACTCACAATAAATAAATGTTTAAAATTAAGGAAACTTTAAAAACATTCTGAGCTTGTGGGCTATACAAAAACAGGCTGTAGGCATAATGTGGACCATGGGTCTTAGTTTATAGGCCTTTAATATTCTATACTCTTTTCAACCAGATTTTTATTATGATGTGAACTACTTTTATTTTGAATAAATAAATGTATCTTCAGGTGAAAATTTTTAGATTAATTTCAAGAATTTTACCTTTTATTAAAAAAAGAATGGGTTTGAATTAGGTCTGGTGTACATACCTATAATCAGAGCTTCCAGGAGGCTGAGACAGAGATCTCTATTAGCTCAAGGTCAGCATGGTTTACATAGTTTTAGGACAATTAGGGGTAGATTCCTGTCTTCCCCCCCCCCAAAAAAACAAAGCTAAAACAAATCAGAAAACATGCATGCATACACGCACGCGCGCGCGCGCACACACACACACACACACACACACACACACCAAACCACCTCCTAGTAAGATGACATTTGAAATCAACTCTGAGCACAATAGTTAATATTTTTTAAGATAGAAAAATTCACCATTAATTTCTTAATGATCTAAGAAATAACCAAATAAATCAGAATAGTCTAAAGTTTTAGCCAAATGTGTACACTGTCAAAAAGGCTTCTTGTCCAACAGTCTCTAGTGTGCAGGCATGCATGTCTATAAAATGAATGCTATGACTGCCTTCCCTTATAGCATTAAGTCTGCAAACCTACAAACTTTGTGTTTAGCCAGTCTGGGTGCAAAAACTCTTTTTAATCCATGTATGTTGTATATATACAAGTGAACCTATGCGTAAATGTTACCACACAGCCATCCAATTCTGAATTAACCAGAGTTAACAGAACCTAAACTTTAACACTTAATTTCACAGTGATCATACTTAATCTCACATTCTGTTGATTCTATCCTCAGTTCTTCCCTTCACACTGGATTTTCATGCCCTCTATTTGGACTTTGTGGAGTCTACAATTCAATCGATCATTTCAGGGAAATCTAAAGGATGCAATAACTACAGTGTAGCTTTGAAGGCTGATGAAATGGCTCTGAGGGTAAAGGCTCTGATGGCAAGCCTCATGACCTGATTTATATCCCTAAGACTACAATAATGGCTGGAGAGGACCAATTTTTGTAAATTGTCTTCTGACTACCACATGCATGCCATCATATACATATATCTACACATGTATGCACACACGTGCACATATACAACTAAATGAGTCACCAGACCACCTGCATAATGGGCTCTATCAAGAGTCAGACATAGACACGTGGCATGTGGTGTCTTAGAGTATTCAAGGCGGTGATTTCTAAACAGTCTTGATGATTGTGAACACCTTGGGTTAATCTTAAGGAAGGTATTTTGAGGCTGACCATGGTTTGCACATGCCTCTTAACCTAGTACTCAGGAGGCAGAAGCAGGAATATGTCTGAGTTCAAGACCAGCCTGGTCTATGTAGTGAATTCCAGGACAGCCAGGATTATAGAGAAAGACCCTGTCTAAACAAACAAACAAACAAACAAACAAATAGAAAAGAAAAATACTTTGTGCTCTCTCAAGATTATAATGACAACACAGGAGTTGTCAAATAAATTATAAATTCAACACTTTCAAATAAAAGTATTTTAGTATGGCCTCCAGAATTCGTTAGAGCAGTTGGTGTCTTGTCACCTCCTGTGCACACCTGTGCCTCACCACCCCCTTTCCATATCTACTTGGTGTGGAAACAAATGTGAAAACTAAAGAACTCACTAAGTAGTCAGGGTTCATGTTTGTGGTGATTATTAGAAAATTTCTGATGTGAAGGATTACTCCATATTCTGTTCCTAATTTTAAAAGTAAGAGTTTCTGTAGCAAATCAAACTAATATATAACAAAATACCTTGGCCCACAGCAACAGTCTGTGATAGAAGTACACAGCACTTATTCCGATCCTTCCCAACAAAGTCTTATCCACCTCACTGTACTGTGGATCTTTGCTAACTGAAACATAAAGCAGACATGGAAAGAAAGGGAGACAGTCACCTATCGTGATTCAGAATTACGGACATCACTTCACAGACCTAGTGTTGACAACCTGTTCCACCAATAAATCCATCCCGAAAGTTAATAGTGCCTTGTTGTTGTTGTTGTTTTGTGTTTTTAGGCAGGGTCTTTCTACATAGCCCTGGCTATCCTACAACTCACTTTGTATACCAAGCTGGCCTTGAACTCACAGAGATAGACCTGCCTCTGCCTCCCAACCATTGAGATTAGACGAGTATGCCACAACACCCAGCCCAACAGTGGATTTATTCTCAAAAATTGTTTAAAAACTAAATGCAGCCTAGGAGAGTTACTCTCTGACTTATTACAGAAAGTTTGTTATTTCCTGATAGAGGCCATAGTAGTGACAGTTCAGAACAATATTTGAAACCCCACGTAGTCTACAATCCTAGCGCTTGGGGAGGCAGGGGTAGAAAGATTACAAATATAAGGACAAGTCAGTTTGCACAGTGAGAATGTCAAGAGAATGTCTTTTTAAGGCTACACAACATTTTTTGGTTTGTAGATAGTAGAAACATCAGTGGTATAAAAAATTTGGGTGTCCCCATAATAATTAACCTAAATAAAAAAATACATTTATGTTCTACAAAAACGTTGATACTAAAAACTAGTTTCTGTCCATATAACTATAACCTAACATAAGTACATGGAAAAGTTCACAGATTTCAGCCTATTTGAGACTTGTAACAGGGGCTAAACTTCTACCTGAGGAGAGCTTCACTCTCCAGCTAAGAACCATACAATCCTCAAAACAAAACAGTAACATTTTACCTGTTTCAGCAAATTCACAAAAAGGAACACCTGGACTTTCTTCTTTATAATCTTCTGTGAGTGTTTCAGCAACACAAGCACAGAATCTCTGGAAATCTGCAAATTCTTCACAACTCATTTTTATGCTAATGTACAGGTTTCCCAATTTGGTCCAGTCACTTTTTTCTTTACAAGTCTATTAAAATTATTAAAAATGAAAAGAAAAGGAAACAAGGAAGAAGAGGAATAGGGTAAAAAGTAAAAATTCTACTGTCTATGCAAGCACACGCTAGCACACAGGCACATGAAGGCACACGGAATCTGTTAGAGTAAGTGGGAACTGCAAGCCTGACAAGCAACATGCAGCAACCACTGAACTTGAACTTTTCCCACCACAGCACTCTGTAAACATGCAACTATTCAGTTACTCAGATGCTCCAGGATTTGATGGTACAGAACTTCATGAGAACCACCATCACCAGGGTGCATGAGCATCTCTGTTGCAACACATTATTATTGTACTGCTTTTGGTGGGAGCACACTTTTACCATTATTTAGCCATTTATGATTTGGGGCCCACAAAGAAATTTCAGTAAGCTGACTATCTCTTATTTTCAATTACAAACTAAGAAAAGCTTTCTGTGGCAATGCACAGGTTGTGTCAAGGATTTACCATCTGAGCAAGGCTAAGCCTACAATGAGAGCACAATGGACATGAAGAGTAGAGCCATCATTTTTAACTATATGTGTATGTCTATGTTTGGGCATGCACACATATGTGCTGGTGCCTTTGGAGGCCAATGGAGGGGCTGTTTTTATCACAGCTTAAGTTACAGGTAGTTGTAAGCTACCTGATGTGGGTGGTAGGAACTGGAAGCTACCTGACGTGGGTAGTAGGGACTGGATTCAGGCCCTCTGCAAGAGTAGCAAGAGCTCTTGATCACTGAGCCATCTCTCAAGCCACCCCTCTTTCTTATTCTAAATGCCAGGAGAGTGCGCCATGGTCTCAGCTCAGACACACAGCCATCAACAGTCAGCCAAGCTTCTGCCCAGCACTGAATTACAGACCAAGCTTTAAAATGACTTTACTATGACACAAGTTAACTCTGAAATAGAAGTAACTTTCAGGATCAGTTTAAAATAGCAATCCTAGATGTTGGGGAGCAGATAGTCAAATTAGAACCCAGGGCTATGTACACACTAGGAAATGGATCTCCTACAAAGCTTCATCTTCATTCCACAGCTCTAGAAATTCTGAGGTTTACCTTTCAAAGTATTAATCTTTAAAATATAACTACCAGACGTCTCTTCCTTAGCCTTTTCTCTAACAGTGATGCCTTGTTCAAACATTTGTTACTGGATTTCAGAGGCTAGCAGTTTCTTTGAAGATGAATATCATACCTCTATTTCACTCAAGGCTGAGTCTAAGTCACACTTCCAGTTCTTTCTCAGCTGCCTCACTCGCAACCTTCAAATGACAGAACAGAGTTGATTAAGCTTACTTCATCCCTACGTCACCAATGTCCTGAGAAAGATGGATGCACAGAAGACACCTTCAAAGTTCTTTACAGCCAAATTCTCTCAAAACCACATTTCCTTATTTAGTATGCTTATGTATGTGGGTGTATGTTGTATGTGGGCATGTCCCTGCCACAGCATACGTGTGGTAGTCAGTATCATATCAATATCCATGACTTCAGCTCATCAGGCTTGGTGGCAAGTGCCTTTAGCTGCTGAGCCAACTTCTGGCCCAAGCCTCTGATTTTCCGGCTTCAGCCTTCTATGTACTGGTAGTATAGATTTGTGCTACTATGTGAAGCTAAATGAATTATTTTGCTATCTATAAAAAAATAGCCTGGAATCGAATTAAACTAATAAATGAACTCAGGGAGAATTGATGTACTGGATAGCTTTGTGTCAACTTGACACAGCTGGAGTTATCACAGAGAAAGGAGCTTTAGTTGGGGAAGTGCCTCCATGAGATCCAGCTGTAAGGCATTTTCTCAATTAGTGATCAAGGGGGGAGGGCCCCTTGTGGGTGGTGCCATCTCTGGGCTGGTAGTCTTGGGTTCTATAAGAGAGTGGACTGAGCAAGCCAGTAAAGATCATCCCTCCATGGCTTCTGCATCAGCTCCTGCTTTCTGACCTGCTTGAGTTCCAGTCCTTTGGTGATCCTTTGGTGATCAACAGCAATATGGAAATGTAAGCTGAATAAACCCTTTCCTCCCCAACTTGCATCTTGGTCATGATGTTTGTGCAGGAATTGAAACCCTGACTAAGACAATTGACATCTTTATTTTGTCTCTCCATAAACAGTATGTTTAATTTCTTTCAACATTTCATGGCTTCCAGCATATAATTTGAGTATGTTCTGTAAGAGCTATTATAATAGTGCTGTTTTAGATGTTGGTTCCTAGGCTCATTGCTGTTGTAGAGGAACATGGCTGATCTGTTCATTAGGGTTCTTTGTCACATAGGTCTACAAATCATGTCACCTACAAGTACATGATATTATTTTACTTCCAATTTATACATCTTTTATTTTCATTTCTTATCACGTGGGCCAGAAGGTATGGGCAAATGATTTTAATGGAAGTGTGGGTAGCATCTTGCCTTGTTCTCAGTCTTGAAGAGAAACTTCCTGTTATTTAAGTATGTCTTGTTGTTTGTCTTTTATTTACTTATTTATGCTCCAGACTTTATCCCCCCATTTCCAGTCCACCCTCTGACTGTTCCACATTCCATACCTCCTCCCCACCCCTCTGTCTCCATGAGGATGTCCCCACCCCCTACCCTCTACCCAACCAGACCTCTAAACTCCTGGGGCCGCCAGTCTCTTGAGGGTTAGGTGCATCTTTTCTGACTGAACCCAGACCTGACATTCCTCTGCTATATATGTGTTGGGGGCCTCATATCAGCTGGTGTATGCTACCTGGTTGGTGGTCCAGTGTTTGAGAGATCTCAGAGGTCCAGGTTAATTGCAACTGCTGGTCCTCCTACAGGGTTGCCC
The DNA here is from genome assembly GCF_900095145.1 of Mus pahari. Lineage (NCBI taxonomy): Eukaryota > Metazoa > Chordata > Mammalia > Rodentia > Muridae > Mus > Mus pahari. The sequence goes on along the minus strand of NC_034599.1, from coordinate 115,557,602 downwards.
TCCTCCTCAGCTTCTTCCAGCCTTTCCCCAATTCAACCACAGGGGTCAGCATTTTCTGTCCATTGGTTGGGTGCAAATATCAGCAGCTGACTCTTTCAGGTGCTTGTTGGGCCTTACAGAGCTCGGTCACGATAGGCCCCTTTTTGTAAGTGCTCCACAGCCTCAGTAATAGTGTCTGGCCTTGGGACCCCCCTTGAGCTGGATCTTACTTTGGGCCTCTCTTTACCAAGTTAAAAAAAAATTGTTTTTCAATCCTAATCGGTCAAGAATTTTCACATTTAAGCTCATGAAAGATACTGGTTTATAGCTCTTAAAAAATCATTTAAAACTGTGTATGTGTTGCCTGCATGTATGTGCACAATATGATGGTACCAGGCATGTGTCTGGTACCATCAGAGGCCAGCAGACAGGATCAGATCCCCTAGAACTGGAGTTGCAAATGGCTGGGAGCCACCACACGGGTGCTGGGAACCAACCCTGGGTCCTTTGGGAGAGCAGTAGTGCTCTTCACCCCAGCTCCACAGCCTGAAGACTGAGTATCACGTAACCCAGGCTGGCCTGGGCGAGATTTGAGTTCCTTATCCTCCTGCCTCTGACTCTCAAGTGCTAGATTACAGGTATTGAGTTGTCACACCTGGCATCTCTTAATTTTTTGTATCCACTTTGGCTTTTAATTTAATTTTTCTGAAACAGGGTTTCACTATGTAGCCTTAGCTGTCCTGGAACTCATTATAAAGACCAGACTGGCTTCAAACTCACAGAAATCCATCTGCCTCTGCCTCTGCCTCTGTCTCTGCCTCCTGAGTGATAGGATAAAAGATCTGTGCCACCAGGATGGGCCCACTTTGTTTTCTGTATATGGACAATACCTGCCTCAAAAATGCTGATAAGCTAATCATGGTGGCACATCCTACCAAGTGGGAGACAGAGACAGGAGGGCTAGGAAGCCAAGTCTAGCACTGGCTATATAGTGAGACCCCCCTGGGTACAAACGAAAATCAATGGCAGACAGAAAGAAATATAGACAATAGAAATTAGTCTTTCCCATTTTCTGGAATTATGTGTAAATTCACTTGGACTTGTTAAAAAATGAGTATACTTCTCAAGAGAAACTATCTGGCCATCAGGATAGCATTTTTAAAGGTTTAAATTGTGGATTAAATTTCTTCTATACTTTATACAAGTATTAAGACCTAGAAATCATTCCATTTCATCTTTGTTGCTGAGCTCACACACAGTTAACATTCACAGCAATCTTTTCAGGGGCAGGAGGGTCTGGACTGATCCCTTCATTCCTGATGACTTATGTCTACGTCTTTTTCTTTTAAAGAAATAACTCTGTGTCTGTGTGCATGCGCACTCAGAGGTCAACCTCAAGTGTCATTTCTTAGGATCTGTCCTGTAGGGAGTAGAGGAAGCCTAGAGTCTCAGACTCATGGAAGAATGGCAAAAGTGACTCAAGGGTGACTCAGAGGGAAGTGGTAATACCTTCTTTTCTGGTCCATATGTTGGTAGTATGTACAGAAAATGTCTACCATAGCTTTCTCCCCTTGGACGTTTATACCCGAAGACTGCTCCTACTAAGATTAGCAGCCTGCTTCCTTGAGCCAAGATACTTCTGTCTGTATCTGTTTGCCTTTTCTTCATTCTCTCACCACCCCAGTAAGGTTCAAGTCTCTGAGGCCAAGCAAGGGCTTACCACCATCTACCTCATCTACCTTGTTTTTGAGACTAGGTTTCTCACTAAACCCACAACTCACTATGTAAGCAAGGCTGGATGGCCAGCTGACCCCAGGGATCTATCTACCTGTATGTCTCCTTGGTACCAGGGTCACAAGTGTCTATGACTAGTTAGTCCTCACACTCAGGTGATAAACACTTTACTGACTCTCTCTCCAACCCAACAAGATTTGCTTTCCCTTTTCTCAATAACAGGTCTACTGCAGCACTACTTGTTTACTTTTAACATTACTAGAGATGGAACCTAGAACCTCGTGCATGCTAGGCAAGTGCTCTTCAGAAGGAGGGCACCCAGTTTTATGGCAGTATGGTAAATCAGAGATTAAATCATTGGTTGGGGCTTCATAAGCTGAGTAGGCATAGTGAACGAGGGGGAAGTGAGAGCACCAAACTAGCAAGAGTGAGCCAGGGAGAAAACAAAAGCTAACATGATTTGCACACACATTGGAGCATATTAAGTACAATTAAGTAAGCAGTCAAACATAAGGGAAGAGAAGCTTCCTTGCCCTTGGTGTACACTACGGTTAAATGAGGGACTTAGCAGAGACAGACTCAGGTCAGCTGTGGTTAGAGACAGGAAGAGGCTTATAATGGGTGACAAACTTGCCCCTGAGACAGTTTGGATTTCACCTCTCTTGGTCTCCACCTAGATACAGACCTGACAGTCTCCCATCTTACCTGGATTTGGCTTCCAGAACTGCAGATATTTCTTGTTGGGATGCCTGTGCTTGGTGTAAAAGCTTAACAATATACTTCAAGTGCTCTGGGTCAGGTACCATCCCAGCTTCAATGAACTGCAGAAGAAGAAGGGGAAGAGGAAAGGGAAGGGGAAGGGGAAAGAGAAGAGGAGGAGGAGGAAGAGGAAGAAGAGAAGGAGGAGTCAGTCTTGTAAAAATGTGAAAGAACTGAGAGGCCAATGTGTGAGAAATAGCTAAGACATTGGCAGCAGGAGTCAGACATGGGCACAGGGGAATCGAAATATCAAACTTATTAGCAAAGTTTGAAACATAGTGTTATCAAGTGTTTGAGAACCACAGAAAGATGTCTTCAGAATTTTAAGTAAACATGGGAACAATATTTTTGAATATCAAAATTGAACTTTCTTTCCATTCTTGGGTTGTCTCAACTACTTTGTCCTGTAATTCCTATCTGGCACTGTCTGTCCCACTGTAGCTCAGGTCTGGCATTGATGCCTCATCCCTGATGGTAAATGGGGAGATGCTCATCCTGGGCTTTACCCCAGTCCTTGCCAGGGAAGAACTGGTCTTTACTTAATAAATTAACAACCTGCACGGCTGAGGCCTGAACGCAGTCATCTACTTAATTCTGAGACTTTCCCTCTCAATTCTCATAGGCCCTGCTTCTTGTCATTTTCATGTACCTCAGCTTGGATGGAGAACGCTGACTGAAGTACCTGGATGCCTGTGGTCTGAGACTGGATGGACAGGAGGCAGATACCCCAAAATTATCCTAAGACGTTGGGAAGGCTTGAAGCTATGATGATTTCTGCTAGAGGTCATGTGACTAGGCCACAGGTACTACCCCATGACTGGAAGACTGACTCAGCTGAAGGTGTATGGACAATACTTCTTCAGAGTCTACTATGGCTATATTCTCCTATTAAGAAATTACTTGAACACACTAAGAACTTTCTATTTTTACTTATTTTGAGCTGTGTGTGTGTATACATACATACATACACAGACAGACATGTATGTATGTATATATGTATGTATGTATGTATGAATGAATGATTTGGGGAGCACACTTGCCATGGCTGCATGTGGTCAGAAAACAACTTTTAACAGTAAATTCATCTTCCACCTTGTTTGAGACAGGGTATCTTTCGCTATCTGTGTACCCTAGACTAGCTGTCCCCACTGGCTCTGGCCTATTCTCCTGTCTCTGCCCCCATCTCAATAGTGACAGGCTTACATAATCAGCATTGCACCCAGCTCTTTATAGTCTATTCTGGGTCTGAAACTCAGGTTCTCATGCTTTCATGGCGAGGACTTTTAACCACTGAGCCCTGTCCTACGTTCCCTTAAAATGTGTTTAATATTTGAGAGAATGTATGACTTATTCCTTCATCTAGAAGTGAAGGGAGCAGCAGGGATTAAAAGTTGGGGTGGTGTCCTGGTTAGATTTGTTTATGTGTTTGTTTTGTCAAGTTGAGTTATCCAAGAAGAGGGAACTATGATTGAGAAAATACTTCAATAACACTAGTCTATAGGAAAACTTGTGGGGCACCTCACTTAACAGTGATTAATATGGTCAGGCCCAGTTCACTGTGGATAGCACTGCTCCTGGACAGATGGTCCTGAGCTGTATGAAAAAGTAGGCTGAGGGCTGGTGAGATGGCTCAGTGGGTAAGAGCACCCGACTGCTCTTCCGAAGGACCAGAGTTCAAATCCCAGCAACCACATGGTGGCTCATAACCATCTGTAACAAGATCTCATGCCTTTTCTGGAGAGTCTGAAAACAGCTACAGTGTACTTACATATAGTAAATAAATAAATCTTTAAAAAAAAAAATCCATGGCTAGCTTACTCAACACAATGAGACATTGTAAACAGAAGGAACAGCCAGGTGTGATCACACACACTATCTTCGCCTTGGGAGGTAGAGGCAGAAGAATCACATGTTTTTTTTTTTTTTTGTTTGTTTGTTTCATCATTTATTGTTACATGTGTGGGTGTTTTGCCTGCATGAATGTCTGTGCACCACATGTGTGTAGTACTCACAGCAGCCAGAAGAGGGCACCTGATATCCTTGATTTACAGATGTAGTAAGTCACAATGTGGGTGCTGGGAATCAAACCAGTCCTCTGGAAAAGGAGCCAGTACTCTTACCTGATGAGCAATTTCTGCAGCCCTGAGACTTGCATTAATTAACTTATTAATTAATTCCTTCAACATTCACTTATGGATATCTATTCATTTTTTGAGACAGAGTTTCTCCGTGTAGCCTTGNCATCTGTAACAAGATCTCACGCCCTCTTCTGGAGAGTCTGAAGACAGCTACAGTGTACTTACATATAATAAATAAATCTTAAAAAAAAAAAAAAAGAAAAAAAAAAAAAAGAAAAAGTAGGCTGAGTAAGCCATGAGGAGCAAGTCCGTCAGCAGCTTCTTCATGGCTTAGATCTTATTCCTGATGCCAGTTCCTGCCCTGGTATCCTTTCATGCCTATGTTTAAGACATGTAAACTGAAACACATACTCTGTTGCCCAGGTTTGTTTTGGTTATGGTGTTTTATCATTGCTACAGATACCCCACCTAAGACAGATGGGATAACAAAACAGCAGGAGGGTGGAGAACTTGTTTTTTTTTTCCATTGAGGTGCCATTTGGCCATTAAGAACTTAAAGCTGAAGCCAGACAGAGTTTCTTTTACTAAAGGGAATAGCAGAAACCCACCAAGGATCTCCTCTCTTTGACTTGTAGGGAAACTGCCTTAAACTCAATAGTGAATTCTGAGCAGGCCCTAGAAACTCCTTTCTAAGCCATCTGAATAAACAAACCAGAAACTGTTTGGGTGAAAAACTGTTTCCTACCTAAACAAACTTGAGTCTTTGAACTATGCCTTTTAGCTTGTCTGGATGTAAAGCATGGCCAATTTTATTTTTAAAAAGGAAAACAGCTTCCCTCCTAAAGCTATGGAACTTTATGACATATACAGAAAGTATCCTGTGGGTCACTGTTCTAGTCTGTAATATCTCAAACCACACCTTGGGTCTCTGCACTCCCAACCATGCTGTGATGTTTGATCAGATGGACAGAGCCAACTATGAAACCTGTGGAAGAACAAATTAGCTACTTGGTAATTGGTTCCATTCAAAGCTACCCTGTAGCTGGGTGTGGTGGCTCACATCTTTAATCCTAGCACTTGAGAGGGAGGCTGTTCTCTATGAGTTTGAGAACCCTGGTCTCTGTAGTGAGTTCCAAGCTGTCAGAACTATATGATGAGACCCTATCTCAAAAAACAAAACCACTGCCCCCCCAAAAAAAACCCAACAAAAACTATCCTTTAAAATTGCTCAAAAACTAGGATAAGTATAAATATGTCTTAATAAGCTAGGTTAGGTTAACAGCCTATTTATGAATATAAAAAACTCTGAATTTCTGTTTTCTCTGTGGTCTGTAGTTTGCTGGATGGGGTATATTATACTGCTAGAATCAGTAGCAAAAACATTCAAGGAGATATTTATATTGCCATGGCTGGACTCTGAAAGCCTCCAGATGCTGAAACTACATTAAACAACTTTTAGGAATAATGGCTCCATACTAACTGGAACCAACAACCTCGGGAAAACACCCCCTGGCCCCAAGATAAACCAAATCCTTGTTAGATATTCTCTGGGTCTCTTTAACTGCTGTGGCTGAGATACATTTTTTTTGGTTGGTTTTTTTTTTTTAAAGGCAGGAGCTCATGTTGCCTAGCCGTTACTTTTGATTCCCCTGCCTCCACCTTTGGAGGACTAGAAGTACAGACATTTGCCACCGCACCTGTTTTCATCTAGTGCTTGTTGGTGCTTATCAGGCATTTTGAAGCATTCAACAAAAGTTAAACTTGGCAGTTGAAGATGTAACTCAGCTGGTAAAATGCTTGCTACACAAGCATGAGGAACTAAATTTGGATCTTCAGCACCCCTGTAATAAGCAAAGCACAGAAACATAGGCCTGCAATCCCAGCGCTAGGGAGGTAGAGACAGGAGTAGGCAGTGTGGCCTACGCAAGATGGAAAGTGATGCTGACCTCTAGTTTCCAGATATGCACAGACATACATACACATTTATTTTTTAATGTGTTTTTAGGTAGCATTAAAATTCTTATTTCTCATTTTGCTTAATGCCGAATTTTAAACCAATTCCTAACTACTTTATTTTAGTTACAACTTTCTATTTATATACTGATTTATTTTGTTGTGACTTTAAGTATTTGAAAGAAAGAATTCTTTTAGCTATATTTAAGAAATAGAGATGAAGATAATTTATAATAAGGAGTCATTTGAATACTTAGAAGGATTTGTTTAAGGGAAACTTAAAACAGTGGAGAGTGCTTCTGAACTATTTCAGGAGAAAAAAGATCATTTATGAATTCTTCAGCTAGTAGAACATTAATAATAAAAGACATAATGAATTATGTGTAAAGACTATTCTTTTGGGCAGTGGTGGCGCATGCCTTTAATCCCAGTACTTGGGAGGCAGAGGCAGGCAGATTTCTGAGTTCGAGGCCAGCCTGGTCTACAGAGTGAGTTCCAGGACAGCCAGGACTATACAGAGAAACCCTGTCTCAAAAAAAAAAAACCCAAAAATAAAAAAAAGAGTATTCTTTTGTTATTCCCTCTTAGAGATAAGAGAGATTAAAATCATACCTTGCAAAAAATCTCAATTAAAGCAGGTACAGCATTCCTTAACTTCATAGCTGCCACATACTCAAATATTTTTAGTAATATTTTCAGAGCAGGCTGAAGGAAAGAAAGAAAGAAACAAACAAAAAAAAATCACACTCAATTTCATGTCTCTCAGTGTGTCTTAAATTTTACAAATCCATGAATACTGAAAAGTATGTTGTCTGTGGAGTCTATGGCAGGCAGAATGGAAGTGCTAACTTTAAACAAGCACACAATGAGGGCAGAGAGGGTGATCATGGACCAGGTTACTCACCAACATTTTAGCCATTATGCTGAGCTGCACTACCTGAAAGACTTCTTTCAATAAACAATGCTTGAGTAAAGAAATCAAAAGGTCATTTAGCACTTGTAAACTGAAGTGTTTCCCTGGGGGAAACTTTCTGTAGTACTCCAGAAATATGTATGCTGAAAATGAAAAAGAAATCAGTCATTTGCTGCTCTTAAGACAGCCATATTGCTGAAAGTAGATGAATCTTCTGTAAAGATATTATATAAATTCATTCCTTGAAGGGGACCAGAAATGTCAGAAGTATTTAATGAAAATGAAAGCACAAAGTCAAAATGGTAAATGGCAGTGACATGAGAAGTCTAGTATTTTCAGCATCAGTGTGCACAGTGTGAAGTGAGCTACACAGTGTTATCAGTGTGCACAGTGTGAATCGCACAGTGTAAAGTGAGCTGCATAGTGAACCACCATGGTCACAACTCCCAAAGGCTCTGAGGTTTGTACAGGGAGATGCACAGCAATGTGGTGAGGGTGAGTACTACTTTGACACTTATTACTCAGTGCTTTAACTTTGCCAACATATTGACCTGGAATTTTTTTTTATTTCAGTTTATTTTTAGGGACTAAGAAATTATCCATTTCCTTTAAGAAAGTAGTTTATTCCTATCTAATTCTTTAATCTATTTTCTGTACAATACTTTACCATCTTTAGTTTTTTCTACATTAATTTTACTAAAATTGACTTGAGTTCACTTTATCATTGTTTGTTCCCATCCCCAAATTTTCGCCCAAATATGCACATTTTAGCTACATCTACCTTAGCCAAACTACTTTTAATTTTATGTTGTTTCCACCACAAATATTTCCGCACAAATGACTATCTGAATTACTCAATATTGCATGGAAAAGTCACTAGCTAATGAAAATGTTCAGCAAAACTGAAAAGTTAAATAGGTTTGAAAATGTCATGTAACAGCTAGGTGGTGCTGGCATACAAACCTTTAATTCCAGCACCTGAAAGGCAGAGGCAGGCTGACCTCTGAGTTTGAGGACAGCCTGGTCTATAGAGCTAGTTCTAGGACAGCCTGAGCTACAGAGAAACCCTGTCTCACAAAACCAAAACCTAAACCACATAACCAAAAATTAATTAATTAATTAAATAAAAATTTAAAAATTTAAAAAACCAAACCCAAAACCAACCAACACAAAACAAAAAAACCCCAAACCCTAACCTAAACATATTATGTAACAATGGTCAGTTTTGTTATAAAGCTATGCTATATATTACATGTGTTTTCCCTGAGAACATACAGATATGTGTTTGTTTTTGTTTATACATGAGTGTGGCCATGTATGCCAGAGCACATGCATGGGAAAGTCAGAGCACAACTTTTGCAAGTCAGTGTTCTCCTTCTACCATGTGGGCTATGAGGAGTGAACCAATGCTACGCTGTCAGCAAGTGCCACAAGATGCTCAATAATCTCTAGCCCCTTTGTGTTCTGTGGAGAACTGTGCAGCCCAGGTGAGGCTGGAACTCTGAGTGATCCTCCTGTTACTATATAATTTATAACTAAAACTAGGAATATTGACTTTTAAAAAGAGTAGGTATAAAGTTGGTTAGTGTATGTGCATTGTTTGCCAACATGTACCCTTTGTTCTTGTTTTAATATATTTTAAAATTTTTCATGTAAATTTTTTTCTTTCAAAATGATCCTCTTGGGGCAAGTAAGTTGGTTCAGTGAATGTTTGCTGCTAAGCCTGAAGACCTAAGTTTGATCCCTGGGACTCACATGATGAAAAAAAGAGAACTGACTTCTGAAAATTGTTGTCTGGCCTTCGCATGTGCACTGTGGCTCATATATATGTGGAGACACACACCCTTGCACTTGCTCACACACACCGTAATAAAAGTTATTTTTTTTTTAAAAGAAGATCCTCCCTGTCTGGTTGGAAAGGTTTAAACATTTAGCGGCTTCCACCATGAAAAGTTGTTGGTGCTTCCTGACTGAGAGCTAGGCACGCTTGGGTGTTAACTACCTCCCACTCCTTCATTTTTAAATTAGGAGCACATGTTTTTAAAATAACTGGCTTTTCCTTTCCAGGTGTTGTCAACTCTCACAGTAGGAAATAATACCATGTGTTTGTAAACAGCTGGCTGAACTCCTGTCAGTCTTACATTACAAAGCAGAATGAACCATGCTGCTAATCACACAGCATTATGGATATACTTAGTGCTCTTAAGTGCTTCAGAACTGTATATTGTGTGTATATTACTAGACCAGATTTTTCCAGAGGCTACAGACAAAACTAGAATATCTGACCCTGGACTGGACCCTAGATCAGAGGAAAACAGCAAAGGTGAGTTTAGTCAAAAGTGATGTATAATTTACTGAAGTGGAGGATGCAGTACACTTACACAAAAGGATGCTGTATCTTCAGAAACTATGCACTGAGATTCACAGGCATAGAGGAACAAGCTACAAGCAAAGCTTTGGGTAAGAATTTAATTTTTAAATTTTATTTCTAAAGATTTATTTTGACTTTGTGTGAATAAGTGTTTGCCTATAGGTATCTATGTGTATCATGTGTGTGCTTGGCGCCTTAAAGAGGCTAGGAGGGTGCATCACATCTCCTAAAACTGGAGTTACAGGTGGTTGTGAGACATCTGATGTGGATGCTGGGAACCAAACCTGGGTTCTCTGGAAAAGCAGCCAGTGCTCTTGACCACTGGCCAACTCTCCTCATCATTCTGTTTATTATTATTATTATTATTATTATTATTATTATTATTATTATTATTATTTTCAAGACGGTTTGTCTGTATAGCTTTGGCTATCCTGGAACTTTCTCTGTAGACCAGGCTGGCCTCAAATTCATAGAGATCTGTCTGTCTTTGTCTCCTGGGTGCTGGAATTAAAGGCATATACCACCATTGCCTGTCCCATTTCATTTTTACTTTATGTGAACATGAACATTTGTGTGTGGGCTCAGGCACATGAGTGAAGTGCTTGAGGAGGCACTGGATGGCCGGGAGTTCATCATGAGTGCTGTGAACCAAACTCAGGTCCTTTGCAAGGGCAGTGCATGCTCTTAACTACTGAAGCATCTCTTCAGGCCCCTGGGAACTTACTTTGAAATGATACACTGCATCACACATACATACATACACATACACACACACACACACATGCGCACGTGCAGTTGTATGGATACACATATATGTGCATGTACAGGCACACACACACACACATACACAATTCAGATGCTTTTCTTGTGGCCACTTATCCTTACAGTTTTATATCTTGGCAGTTTCCCATGGTGCCCAATCATGTCATTCTCTTCTCTGAAACTTGACAACTTAAGTACATTTAATCCTGTCTAATTTGTCCTTGGCCATCATTGTCCCTAGATCATAAGTCAATTCTCATATTCTCATATAGGGTCCTATTGCTTCTAGCTTACCAATTTCCATATTAGACATGGGTGCCCTTGGATGTTTTCAGAGAATAAGACTGAAGCTGACAGACACAAAGCTGTTACTACCATACTGCATGGCTTTAGGAGCTGTGTCAGGGAACAATTGCATATAAACTTTGGTTTTTATCCTCTTGGGGCTTATAATCTAGCATGGTGAGGAGATGGAGGCAAGGGACAGGGTGAAGCTGTGGACTCAGACAAAGGCTAACAGAGGAAGCAATCTTCTCAGTAAGGACTGAGCCTTGAAGGCTAACCAGCTATCTACCACAGGGAAGAAAACAATGAAAGAGGCAGGACAACACAGTGCCACAGCACTGAGACACAGCACAGGGTTGCTAACGGAGCTGTATGGACTTGATAGGATGCTCCCCTGGCAGTGAGGGGAAATGTGGAAAAAGGATGAAGAGGGGAGATCAGGATCAAAAGTAGACTTGCATAGAGAGCAAGATGCTTTCTCCTTTACATATGCAAATGAAATTTCTAAGTCAAGAAATGAAAGTACATTAGGGAGTTACAGTGTTAGGTGAACATAGTTTTTAAACTAACGAAACAAAATATTTTTAAAAATTATTTCTAAGGCCAATGGAGACAACCTTAGGCAAGGCATTCAGTTTTTATACTTAAGTTTAAGAATAAATTTTAACTGTTTGTTTATTGTTTTTTTGAGACAGGGTTTTCTGTGTAGCCCTGGCTTGCCTGGCACTCACTCTGTAGACCAAGCTGGCCTTCAACTTCAAGATCCATTTGCCTCTGCATCCCAAAAGGTGGGTTTAAAGGCATGTGCCACCAACACCTGGCTAACAGTTTTTTAATTAAAAATTATTGTGTATGTGTACGATGCATGTAATGGAGTATGAGTATGGAAGACAGAAGACAGCTTTGGAGATGTGGCCCTGCCTTTCCATAGGTAGGTGAGATGCAGGGACCACACTCAGGCTGCCAGGCTTTCATCTGCTTACTTTCCTGGACTAACTGTGACACTCAATGACAAAACAGCACATGTGTGAGACCACTCACAGGAATGTATAATTATCATTTAGTTATTCCATACCTGCTCGATGCAGCAAACGCTGCTCATTGACACTTATGTATTTCCTAAACACATCCATGCAGATCTATAAAAGTCATAAAACATTAAATTACTTACATATGTTTTACAAACAAACAAAAGTTATGAGTCTAGAGCATTTGAGTAAGAGTTGATGTTTAAGTTAATTCATAGGCTTAAAATGTACACTAGACTGGTCCTACTGCCTCCACCTCCCATGTCCTGGAATCTCAGGTCTGTAACACCATGGCCAGCTGAATGGTCACTATGGTTATGATGATGCCAAGAGCTGGCAAGGATGAAGCCAGAACTTCCAAACATTGTTGTGTGTATGTTCACCAGGAGACATGAAAAGAGTACCAAGAGTATCACTGTTTTATTATCCAAATAGGGAACAATGCAAATGCCAATCAACCTTAATGCTTGCTGATAGCTATTGATAAACTTACAGACTAGAATATTAACTTTTACACAGTAAGGAAAAATATACGTTAATAATTAGGTGTCAAAAATACCGAGCCAAAGTTGGCAAGCCAGTTGCTATGGTATGCATTTGTAGTCTGGGCTCCTTGGGAGGCTGAGGTAGCAGGAATTTGAGATCAGCCTGATAAACACAGAAGACTCTCTATGGACCCACACATGCAATTTACATAAAGCATAAACCCAGGTGAAGATTATTATGCTATCAGAGCATTGGGGTAGTCAGATAACATGCATGAGGTGAGACTATCTCCACCTCAGACAGGGCTTTACCTTCTCATCCCCCTGCTCAGGCACATGGACAAACTTGCACTGTGCTCGCTCACAGCCACGCAATGTGTTAAAATGAAGTTTGCAGTATCTGTGGGGTATCACCAACCCTAAGGGCTTCTGGAACACCTAGAAGATTAAAAAACCTTTTCCACATCAATCATAAGACTTAATCAAGTGAGGGTGCATGTGAGTTCAAAGCTTTAACATAAAAACTAGTTCAGCATGATTTATTTGTGACTTTATCAACTTCTCATACAAAAGATTCTGTCAGGATTATGACTGTTCTGTTTCATAAATTTTTCTTTTTCCTTGAGACAGTCTCTCACTACAGACCAGGCTGGCCCTGAACTCAGAGATCTACCTGCCTCTGCCTCCCACTGGGATTAAGAGTGTGCAAACTACCACCTGGCCCCACCCATCTGCCTTTAAATGCTTATGCAGGGTTCCTCTCTCTCATGCTTCCTCCTTCACAGAAAGCTCATTATAACCATAGAACACATTGCATTTCAGATGCATGTATTAGAAACAAACTCTCCTCGGTTTTCTGACTAACAAAAGAGAAATGATAAAGTTGGACTTAACCTGGTGTCTCCCTCAGTTTATGGCTCTGCCTTCTCCTCCCAGCTTCCAGTTTCAGAGGCTTCTTCTGTTTCAAACTGTCAGTGGTGCTTACTCCTACCTAATGCCCACCCTAAATCTGGGTGTCTGCAACTGTTTATAAAGGAGCTGGACCCTTCTGCTTGTATTCCCCTAAGTATAGGGTATGAGGACTTACCCCCATATTTTTTTCTCTTTTAAATATTTCACAATTTTCAGGATTCTGCAGTTGTAGGACAGAATGTCTTCCTGGAAATCTGACATCTAGGCATAAAAGAGCATCACAAACAAGCACATGAACATTGACTGACTTTTCAACAGTGACAGTCACTCCTGTCTTAGTTTTAACTCTGTTATGCTCTTTATTTGAAAATGTTATTTTTATGTATATAAGTATTTTTACATTAAATCTGTTCACCACATGTAATGTTTGCTGCTCTAAGAGTCCAAAAGTGGTTGTTTGTGGTGGTTTGAATAAGAATGGCCCCCTCAGACTCTGCTCTTATATTTGAATGCTTAGTCATCAGGGAGTGACACTCTTGGAGAAGGACTAGGAGGTGTGGCCTTATTGGAGGAAGCATGTCACTGAGGGTGGGGGGCTTTAGATTTCACAAGCTCATACCAGGCCCAGTTTTCTTTCTGTTGCCCATAGATTGGGATGTAGAACTCTCATCTACTTCTCCAGCATCATGTCTGCCTGCACACCACCCACCAGGCTCATGATGATAATGGACTAAGCCTGTGAAACCAGACAGCAAGTCCCCAATTAAAATGCTTTCTTTGATATGAGTTGCTTTAGTCTTGGTGTCCCTTCACAGCAACAGAACACTAAGTCTTCAGTCAGTAGCCCCGAGTCCTACTCTAGTTAAACACATAACCCAAACCCATACTACGTATTTCACTGGATCTTTGAGAGGTTCATAGCCTAAACCCCTAATTCTCAATCAGGCTAGGGGACATATAAGCACACACACCAAAAAGTGCACTCTCCTTACACATTCAGAGGAAGAGGGTGGCCTTTTGAGACATAAACAGGACCCTTAGAAACCCAACCTGCGAGAATCTTGATCCTGAATTCTGCAACCATCAGAATTAAATATCTATTTAGATCCCTAGCCTGTAGTACTTTGTCACAGTACTCTATGCTGATTAGTACAGCAGTCATCATAATCTTTACAGTGTGTGTGTTTGCATGTGGGTATGCACCCAAGTGTAGTGCCTACAGAGGCCAGAGGTGTTGGATACTATGGAGTTATTGTTATGACAGTTGTGAGTTTTCTGTCATGGGTACTGGGAACTGAACAGGTTTTCAGAAAGAACAGCAAGTAATCCTAGATGCTGAACAATTTCCCTAGGCCTAATGGTGTCTTTTAAAACAAGAACTAGGACATTTAAAACCATTCTTTTCTAAAGACAAATTCTATGTCTGTGTGTGTGCAAGTGTGCTTGCCTTTGCATGTATATGAGGTGGCAGAGTTAACATCAGGTGTCTTATTTTATCAGTCTCTACCATGTTTTTCTTTGCTGCTGATCTTAAACCACCATTTTACTGTGTATCCCTTGCTGGCTCGGAGCTCATTATGTGAACCAGACTGGCCTTTCCCTCTGGAGTACAGAAATTACCATGCCCAGCATCTACCTTATTTTTTTGTTTTTCCTTTTGTGTATATGAATGTTTTGGCTGAATGTCTGTGTGTATACCAACTTTGTGTCTGATGTTCAAGAAAGTAAAAAACTGGAGATATATACACATGGTTGTGAATCACCATGTGGGTGTTGGAAATTGAACCCTGGTCTTCTGCAACAACAACATGTGCTCTTAACTGCTGAGCCAACAGTCTAGTCCCTCAGTTCATGTACTTCAGACATGGTCTTTCACTGAACCTGAAGTTAATTGTTGCAGAAAGACTGGATGACCAGTGAGCCCCTGGGGTTCACCCCACTCCTCTCCTGAAATGTTAGTTTGACTGATGTATACTATCACACTAAAGTTTGACATGAATGCTACAAATGTGAATTCAGGCCCTTATATTTTCTTTTCTTCTTTTCTTTTCTTTTCTTTTCTTTTCTTTTCTTT
>NC_034599.1:115516817-115542224 GCF_900095145.1 Mus pahari | reverse complement strand
TTTCTTTCTTTCTTTCTTTCTTTCTTTCTTTCTTTCTTTCTTTCTCTTCCTTCCTTCCTTCCTTCCTTTCTCCCTCTCTCCCTCCCTCCCTCCTTCTCTCTCTCTCCCTCCCCCCTCCCTTGAGACTGAGTCTCTCTTCTACATAGCCCTGGCTATTCTGGAACTTGCTTTGTAGACCAGGCTGGATCAGGATGGACCAGGATCACAGAGATCCACCTACCTCTGCCTCCTACATGCTGGAGCAATGTGCTACCATATGTGCTATCAGGTCCTTATGTTCCTGAGGCAAGCACTTACCCACTGAGCCATCTCCTCAGCTCAAGTATTTTTATTTCAATTATTTATATTTTACCTCTGTAGCATCTGGATATAATCTGGAACAGGCTGAAGGTATGCTGCATATAACTTTACAGCAGTTTAAATTATGAAAGTTAGAAGGATTTGAATAAAACACACAACCACCGTGGGCTTGCTGCACATGCCTGTAACACTCGGTAGCATGAAGTGAGTACTGGGAAGTTTCACAAAGAATGAGATGTGTGCCGTATAAAGAAACTTCTAAACCCATTCTAAACAGAGCTCATTATGTTTAGAGAATTAGAGAATTGTGCATTATGAAAAATAAAATAAATCCTAAACATATACAAATGTAATTAGTTAAAATATGAATATTTTAGGTAATTCACATAATACCACTGTCATATAGATACAGATGTTTTTATTTTAGTAGCAATATCTTCTGTGAAAGTCCTTCAAGTTGACAAGAACTTAATAAGAAAACAGGCATTACCATTTATCCAGGATGTTGACACTACATCTTGATGACTGCTTAGATTCACAGAAAGTGCTGATGAGCATAGAGGGTTGGGGCCCAGTGTTGCTAACTGACACTCAGTAGCCACAGACTCCACATTTCTAGAATCTTTGCTGTATGAACAGAAAAACCGAATCAGAGTGTCAACGAGACTCAAGTAATCAGAAATATAACCTACTGCTATGCATGTACTGTGTACTATTCTATACATGGTATATCATGATTCAGTAATATTTCCAATGGAGTCCTCCTATCTTCTTCAAATTTTAGTTTACTTAGTAATTTATGGGAGGGGCGCACATACCATAGTGAGCTCATGGAAATGAGAGGATAACTTTATGATAAAGTTGGGTCACTCCTTCCATTTCATGTGGATTCTGGTCAGGCTTGTAAAGTAAACACTCTTACCTGCTGAGCCATCTTGCCAGTCCAAGGTCCTGCCTTCTTAATGTAAGACCGACACTTGCTGAATGGCTGGGGTAGGGGAGGAATAGTATTTTATGGGTTGGTGTACGTGTTCTCCATGGGCTCATGGGTTTGGATACTTGGTTCACAGCTGATGAAGCTATGAAACCTTTAGGAGGTAGGGGATAGAAGTGAGTGGCTATGCGACAGGCCTTGAGGGCTATTTAGCCTGAGCTTTCTGCTTCCTGACCTACTGAGACACCATGAATCCCTGCCAGCATTCATTTGCCATGAACTGTGCCATATTTCTCCTAGCATAGTACATCATTTCAAACCATGAGCCAGAGCTAACCCTCTTTCCCTCAAGCTGCTGCTGACACTTTTTGTCACAGTAACAAATCAATGAGTACTGAGTAGTGCATTACACCACAGCAACTCCAGTGTAGGACAAAGGGAGTAGAAAGATCATGAGTTTGAGGACAGTGTGAGCTATTAGCAAGATCTTGTCTCAAGAGTAAAACCAAAGATCCAACACCCTAAAACACACATACACACACACGTACATATGAGAGAGAGAGAGAGAGAGAGAGAGAGAGAGAGAGAGAGAGAGACTATAGCAACTGCCCAAACCTCCACAACTACCACACCACCACAACAAAAGCCAAACATTTTGTGACAGAATATAACTATCCTGTCCTATCCTCATTATACTGACCTTGAACTCCTAGGTCAAGTCACCTCCTATCTCAGCTTCCTGAGACTGGGAACTTTAGGAATATACCACTGGGCTTGATGGGAAATATTTTTATCATACCTGATAAAAGGTTCAAGGAATAATCAAAGTATGTATTCTAAAGACAAAAGCACATCTACTTACTCTCCACAGAATGAGGTCAGTGCATCAGAGCAAAACCCCCTTTCACAGCTCATGGTTTAATACCCAGGATAAACCATAGTGCTAAAATATAAATGGAAAGCTCCAAGAAAAATTCCTAGATTTAGGAATTGTTTTAAATTATATCCTGTATATCCTATTATTATATACAGGTAGAGTAGGATGACATCTGGCTGTCCTGCTTCATACTATAAGGAATATGAAGTGTCTATCCTCCTATCAATGAGGCTAGACACTGGTCAGTTGCTTACCCACATTGGTACAAGGCCAATTGTCATTGTGTTACACTGCTTGTATTCAAGGAATCCTCCAGTAACCACCCAACTCTACCCTACTATGGCCGCTGTTGTTTTACCCCATCTCTTCATTTAAGCATGAAGTCTGTCTTCTTACATAATTATGAGATGTGACAGAACAGGCCAGTATCAGAATCATAACACATTGTTATAACAACTCTATTACTGTTGTTTTCTTACTATACCTAAGATACAGAATGTATGTATAAGAGAAAGCGTACCATGCCATAGGGTTTGATACTATATGAAGTTCTAGGTGTCTACATGGTCTTGGAACTATCCTCTATGAATAAAGAGGGTTACTATATAAATTCCTTTTCTGGATAAGTAAATATAATAAACCTATACACATTTGAGAGTTTTCCATGAACAGAACCATGAAAACATTACCAGGCTGATAGTATAAACAACCTTATCTTCACTTTAGATATAATATGCTATATAGCAAACTTCATTAAAATGAGTCTGAAAGTTACTTATGTAGAAAAATAATTTGATGTCTAAAAGGTACAAAATAATTGACTTTTTAAGACAAAGATACCAATATTCAGATACTATAATCTTGTAACCTTAGAAACAATTATAACAAGCTTTTTCACTGGATTTATCTTGGAGGTGGGGGAAGTTGTTGCAGAGGAGAAAAACCAGTAAGAAGCAGGGATTATAGTTATAACAGCTGAAATTTAGCAGCACTAAAAAAATTTAAAAATTAAAAAAATTCTTGTCTCCTTTATTTGTGATATCACTGATACATATAATCAACATTCTTTCCTAGTAAAACAGACAGAAGCAGCGGTAGAAAGACAAGCTGAAGGATGATGACTGGATGAGATATAATGACTCTTGCAGTAAAGCCCAGCTGATCATAAGACTTCTGACTGTAGCAACACTACCTCAATTTGTAAGGAAAATGTTTTCCTAAAGAAAACTTAGTTTTCAGTGTTTGTTCTTTTTTTGTTGTTGTTTAAAGATTTTATTTATTATGAGTATACTGTAGCTGTTTTCAGACACACCAGAAGAGGGTGTCAGATCCCATTACAGATGGTTGTGAGCCACCATGTGGTTGCTGGGAATTGAACTCAGGACATTTGGAAGAGCAGTCAGTGCTCTTAACCACTGAGCCATCTCTCCAGCCCCTCAATGTTTGTACTTGTTGGAGATATGCAATGGCTATTGTGGTGGTCTGAATAAAAGTGGCCCATAGGCTTTTAGGAAGTGCCACTACTAGGAGGTATGGCCCTGGGGGAGTAGATGTGGCCTTGGGGGAGTAGGTGTGGTCTTGTTGGAGGAAGTGTGTCACTGGGAATGAGCTTTGAGGTTTCAGAAACTCAAGCCAGGTCCAGTGGCTCACTCACTCTTCTTGCTGCCTATGGATTCAGATGTAGAACTCTCAGTTCCTTCACCAGCACCATGTCTGCCCGCACACTGCTATGTTTCCTGCCATGTTGATAATGGACTAAACCTCTGAACTGTAAGACAGCTCCAATTAAATATTTTCCTTTATAAGAATCTTCTCTTCCCTGGGCATGGTGGAGCACGCCTTTAGTCCCAGCACTCGGGAGGCAGAGGCAGGCAGATTTCTGAGTTCGAGGCCAGCCTGGTCTACAGAGTGAGCTCCAGGACACCCAGGGCTACACAGAGAAACCCTGTCTTGAAAAAAAAAAGAATCTTCTCTTCAAAACAATAGAAACCTTAACTATGACAGCTAAGAAGCACACTTGGTTTCCATAGGATCTCTTACTTGCTTTGCTCCTTAACCTTAGTTCTTACCTCTGAGCTCCCATCAGGGTGACTTCTTACTGAACAGACTGATGGTGGGCCTTAACTTTGGAATTTCTGGTTCAGAAGGTCTGAGTAGGACCTAGGACTGCATTTCTGACAAGTTCTCATGTGCTATTGCTGCTCTGAGGATACACATGTGAAAATCTTAACCTGAACAAAACTGGACTAGAGCACATTTACTTTCTGACTTGGGTGTGCCTTGTCAAAGCAGCTAAATGAGGGTGGAAGATGGTTTAGATGACAAATAAATAGGGCAGTTTCCTATGTTATAGTAAGTGTATTCTCTTAGTACTAACCATTTCAGATATTATGACCCTCATGGAGTCATACATCCTTTTCTATTGAATTTATCATGATTTTAAAACATTTTAATTTTAAGTGTGTGTGTGTGTGTGTGTGTGTGTGTGTGAAGATGCCCTCATAAGCCAGGAGAGGGCATCAGATCCCTTACAGTTGGAGTCACAGACGGTTGTAATCCACCCAGTGTGAGTATTGGAGACTGAACAGCGACACCTATCTCTACCTCTAACGACTCAAAAGCTTACTGCCAGAGGCTGAAGAGACTGCTCAGCAGGTAAAGAGCCTGCTGTGCAAGCGTGAGAACTAGAGTGCACAAATGCTGGGGTAAATGTGTAAAAACAGGTTGGGAAGTGGGGCAGGGACTCAGCAGAGCAAGCTGCTTAGCCAGAAAAATCTTGTCGGAGAGCCTTGAGCTCAAGTGAAAGACCCCATCTCTCTCTATAAGGTATAGAAGTGTTGAGACAGATATCTAACATTGACTTCTGGTTCACACATGCACATCCATCCATGCATACAAACCCACACATGTGCAACTACACAATGAAAACATGTAAACACATACACACACCCATGCAAAGAATAAAAGTAAAAATGACCCCATTTTACTACCAGCTTTAAAGTGACTTAAATTACCTTTACATTTAAAAATTATATCACAGACCTTTTGCAAACTTCATGAGTACTCTCTTGTTCTTCCATAATGGTTGCCTTGTCTGAACTTATGCACTGTAAAGAGATTATGGGTAAGGAAGTAGAAGTGAAGGAAGTAGAAGTGAATACTTCTATTAAACATTTAAACCATGAGGCCTCCCAGATTTACTAGAAACATGTGGTATACAAAATAACAATTAGATGGCCTGAAGACAGTTTTACTCTACACAGTTTAAAATGCTCAACATCGACTTAAAATGTTCTCCTGCTGCTGGGCACACTGGCATATACCTACAATCTCAGAAATGGAGGCAAGTGGATCACTAGCTGTGGTGCAGGGCCATCCTTAGGGATTTACTGAGTTTGAGGGCAGCTTAGGTTAGATGAGACCTTGTCTCAGACAGACAGACAGAAGAACAACACTGAATACATGTAACATTTACAAGTAGAAGGTACTAGAGTATGGCTCAGTGTTAAACCACATGTGCCGCAAACATGAGGCCCTCTATTCAGTTTCACAAAACAAAACAAAGCACCAGGTGGAAAGATGCGTCACGTTCCCAGATAAAAATGGCGATAATAAAACGCTAATTCTCCAGAAAGTTTTACACACTGAGAGTTATTTTCAGCTTGAGTGTGAAGCATCTTAGAATATATGAAAGGGAATCAAAATGCTTTAAGTTTATAACACATCTTAGTATGTTTTAGAGCAAGCTTTCCTACTGCTTATGTTTTCCCAATGATCGACAGCATGCTAAAGAAGCATGCACCAAGTATCAATGGGAAAGAAAGAGTTTAGTTTTACACATACTATTTAAGATGTTAATACAGGGCTGCAGTTAAATGCACTAGCTGTTCTTCCAGAAAACCTAGTCAATTCCCAGTATCCACATGCCAGCTCACGACCTTCTGTAACTCCAGTTCTATCGAATCCAATACTCATTTCTATTATCCACAGGAACCAGGAATGTACATGGTTTACAGATATATATGCAGGTGAAAGACTCATACACACATGAAAAAAATTTTTGTTGTTGTTATGGTTGTTGTTTTGAGACAGGGTTTCTCTGTGTAGTCCTGGCTGTCCTGGAATTCATTCTGTAGGCCTCAAACTCATAGATTCACCTGCCTCTGCCTACTGAGTGCTGGGATTAAAGGTGTGAACCATCACCACCTGGCTGAGTTTTTTTTTAAACAATATATTAAAGATAGCATTTGAAATTTCTGAGGAAATGCTTCAATAAATAGTAGAACCAGCTAGTTAAGTGTATAGAAAATAAGAATGATGTCAACTCACTGTAAAGCCAAATATCTTTCAGGTTCCTTTAAGACTAATAGATATAAAAAAACAAATTCTGAAAGTAGCTCTAAGGTCAGGAACTTGAAAGTACCAGAAAAAAAAAACCCAGAAAATATTTCAAGGTATAGTAGAAGATAAGGACTTTATAGGACTCCAATATACACCAGCTGAAATTCCAGAAAAACAGGCCAAGATCATAAATAGAAAAAGGACAATGTTTTTCTAAAATGCTGAAAAATGCTTAACTAGACTCAAAAGAAATGCAAATTAAAACTAAAAAAAAACTTGTAAAAATAAGCAGATGGACAAGTTTAAGCACTTAATTAGTTGATGCGTATGGGAAGAAAACAGTATTCTCAGTAATACTGTGGGAAGGATAGTTAACAGTAATCTCTACATTGACAACCTGACAATCTAACTCTAGGAATTAGTTAAAAATGCTTTTACATAAGCAGGACACTGTATGCTCAAGGATGCATAGTGCAATTAATATTTAGACTGCAAAAGAGACTAAATGTCCATCAATATTGCTACTTGTACAAGCACAGCCATAGCAGTCGCACAGCTGTAAGAACATGGCATCTCTATGTACACTAAAAGAGAATATTCTCCCCTACACAATTGCCTTACTGACACAAACAAGCAGAAGACAGAGTTTAGGGCAAAGTCAGAGATTGAAAAGTAAAGCTGAGAGCCATGGAAAGAGGCACTCCAAGACATGAGGTCATCATACCTGGTAAACTTCGCTCTAACCTGGCTGCCTTTAAACCACACTGCAGCAGCTCAGTTGCTGATGGCTCCCTTCTCTGCTCATGCTTTCAGTCA
Organism: Mus pahari; assembly: GCF_900095145.1. Taxonomy (NCBI): domain Eukaryota; kingdom Metazoa; phylum Chordata; class Mammalia; order Rodentia; family Muridae; genus Mus; species Mus pahari. The sequence continues at coordinate 115,534,956 of NC_034599.1, read as the reverse complement.
ATCTTTTCACAGGTTAGAAGCATACCTGGGAGGAGTCCTGCCCCAAGCTCCTTCTGCACTCCTTGACTCATTTTGGATCATCTCTTTCTCTTTAAAATGGCTTCTAACATTGCATTTCTCATCCTATCTCCTTCAACTGTGCTTTTGTATTTCTTTTTACCCTGGTCTCTCTTTCTCACTGTAGATCTTCATAAGGACGATCACTAATAGCCCCACAACAGGGTCAACATTTGGCTGTTGTAAATCTCCTCTGCCAATGCCATTAATTCACTGGAAAAATTTTAGGACAAGGGCCAAAAGCAGGCACATGCTTTGCCAAAATACCACAAGAATGATCTCTAGGCCATTTACTAGGATTCTTCCTTTCTAAAGCCTTTTGATCTGGGCCCTCACAGCTCACACTGTCCTCAGAACCACTGTCATCCATGTTCAAACTTGATGGGCCAGTGAGCCCCACTTCACATCAACTGCTTTTCTAGTCCAAAGTCCCAGAGTCTTTCCTATTTCTCCAAACATGAGAGACATGGTCAAGCCTTTTACATCATACTCCACTCCTGGAATCAACTTTTGTCTTAGTCACTGTTCTATTGCTAGGAAAAGACACCATGACCAAAGCAACTCTTATAAAAAGAAAGCATTTAACCGGGAACTTGCTTACAATTTCAGAAGGTTAGTTCATTATCATCATGGCAGGAATGGTGGCATGTAGGTGTGGGGCTGAGAGCTTATATTATCCTGATCCACAGGTAGGCAGGCAGGAAGATGGGGGTGGGGGGGAGAGAGAGGGAGAGAGAGAGAGGAATAGAGGGGGGGGAGGGGGGGAGGAGAAAGAGAGAGAGAGAGAGAGAGAGAGAGAGAGAGAGAGAGAGAGAGAGAGAGAGAGAGAGAGACTGGGCCTCATAGGCTTTGAAAACCTCCAAACCCACTCCTAGCCACACGTCTTCTCCAAACGAGTCCACACCCATTCCAACAAGGCCACACCTTCTAATCTTCCCAACAGTTCACTACCTGGGGTTTAAGCTTTCAACTATATGGGTCTATGAGCCATTTCATTCAAACCACAACACATACCTATGAGGTGGACATTCCCAACCGTCTAGCTAAGACTAAAAATTCTAAACAAAGATTTCAACTGTCTCTTATTGCAGGGAAATAAGGTGGCAGCTACTACACAGCTCAGCAAATACAACCCACTTATCCCAAAGAAATGAAAAGTTAGGTACACATAAAACCAGGGATGTCTGTAGCCAGCAACTTTATTTGTAATATCTCAAACTGAAAGCCATTCAGATGTCCATCAGCAAATGAATAGCTTACCAACTGTGGAACACCTATACTGTGGAACACTACTAAGGAGCAAAATATCAAATTACTGGTGTATCAAACAAGTTGAATAAATAACCCTCAATTGAGGTGATTACAAATTATATGATTTCATCTGTGTAACATCCTTGAAATGATAAAACTGTAGAAATGGAAACAGTGTTTGTTAAGGGCTAGGGAGGACTGGGGGCAGGAAGGAAGTAGGACTAGCTGTAAGGGATTAATATGAAGGACAGTTTTGGTGAGAAGGATGCTCTGTAGCTCAATGTATTATTGCAAATGGACAAAGGCAGGGGCTTCCTGAATAGGACTCCAAGTTGCCATACCATGCTACAGTTCTGCAGCATGATCACAGGGAGAAATAAAGGGCACATTCTATGTATTTTCTTAGCACTGATCGTAGGTCCACAATTTTTTTTAAAGGTGGGATGTGTGACTTGGTAGTGCTAAATATATTAATCATTAAATTAAATCACTGGCCTCAGCTATAACTTTAAGAAACTATAAAAGAGGCCAGGCCATGGTATAAGAGGGCAAGGTCAGAAACAGGTCTGTTAGGGGGCTACTGCAATCATTTGTATAGTATACAATATAGACTATTGTCTACATATAGTATATAATATAGACCAGTGTGTTATTGATGGGGTGGTAAAGAACAGACCATTTCTAGACATCATGTGAAGGTAAAACCTTATAGTTTATATATGGGGTGAGGATAAAACGTTAAGAAAGCTAAAATTTTGAGACTGAATAACTGAGAAAAAATGGTGGTATCATTAACACAGATGAGGGTTGTGATGGAAGCTGGTTTGTACTGGCAGGGAAATGTGTAACTGAGGGCTTTTTGTTTTTAGCTGTGTTAAATTGTAAATGCCTAATTGGACATCCAAGTGAGCAAGCAGGTGATGAGACAAAGGTCTGTAGTTTGGAGGAGTCTGAGCTACAAATAGAAATGTGAGGGAGTTAGCACATATATTTATGGAATACACTCAGATGGGACAATGCAAAAGAGCACATCTAGGCAGGGAGACTAGAAAAAAAAAAAAACTTCACCAACCTCGAATCTGGGAAGCGGCAGACAAAAGCAGAGTAAACCACATGAAGAAAAAGCCGCAAAGACAGCGGGAGATGAAATGAAGATAAAGACACAGTGGGGGGTCACTGGAGAGGTGATGCCCTGAACCAGAAGAGAAGCTGGAGTTCTAGAAGGTTCAGGTAGGTGGTATAATGTATTGATGGGAACTTACAATGTTCTTTTCCACTTACTTCAGTTCCTCAGTGAAGTAGCAAACAAGGTTGCTAGCTGTGCAGACGAATGAAGAGCAATTCAAGGGGAAAGAGTTTGAAATAGTTGCTTAGGAATCAATTATATTGTTAAAAAAGTGGAGGGGGCATCAGAGAATCACCAACATTATCAGGCAGAACTTTTCTCTTTTTTGCAGGGCTGGGAATGAACTCAGGGCCTTGCAAATGCTTGGCTAACACTTTGCCATAGAACTTCATGTCCAGCCCTGGGCAGAAAATTTAAACAAAGAGTCTGATATCAAATATTTTCCCCTTATTAGGTACAAGCAGTGTGTTCCAACATCAAGTTAAGTTTACCTACAATTCCTGTTGCTTCTATATCTGTGGACACATAACTGATGCTCACAGTCAAGGACCATAGCTGCTACCATATTCAACACTTTCAGGGAAGATTTTGTAAGCTTATGGTAACTTTAAGATATGAAAAAGTTCATATAATTACATAGCACATTCTACTTCTCAGGCATCCCTATTTATATTGTGTTTACATAGACCACCAAGACACCTGTCAGCTGACCAATGATTTGGTACTCCTCAGTAAGGAGAATTTACCTGTCCCCTCACAGCACGGTTGCAACGGGGGTGTATGTATTAATATTACCTAAGGCCAAGATGTGGGTCACACAAAAGCTTCTGTTGTACCTTTGTGTCTGAGTCTGAAGCTCGCACTTGTTCACTGAGGCCTTCTAGGTTTCCACTTACAACAGTCTCCTCAGTGGCTTCTAAGGAGATGGCTGCCCCTTTAGGATCATGCTGAGGCTCCTTTGCTGAAGAGAAACAACATTCAACCACACAAACTTTAAACAAAACAGCCAAAGACTGTTCCATAAATTCCCAGAATTCAGAAGTATTCAAGTCCTAATTAGTGACAAATACCAAGTCAGAACTTCAGCAAATTATGTAATTTCCTGGTTACTACCGAAATAATTGCACTATATGGTATAAAAAGACTTGACAATGTGATATGTAAGAACCTCTCTCATGTCCCAGCCATTTAAAAATATTTTTGTTGGTGCATGCCTTTAATATTATCACTTGGAGGCAAAAGCTCTGTGAATTCCAGGCCAGTCAGGATTACATAGTGGGGCCTCATCTCAAGCTTGCTCATTTGCTCACTCACTTGCTCACTCAACCCTGACATACATACATACATACATACATACATACATACATACATACATACATTTAATTTATGAAACAGGGTTTCACTATGTAACTCAGCTCTGGCTGGTCTGGAACTCACTCTGTAGACCAGGCTGGCCTTAAACCCACAGAGATCCACCTGCCTCTGGCTCCTGAGTGCTGAGAGTAAAGGCATACACACCACACCTGGCACACATTTAGGTTTTATTTTGTGCGCTTGCAGTCATGGTGCAGCTGTGGAAATCAGATGGCAACTTGCAAGGCCAGGCAAGCACATATCTTCACCTACTAATCCATCTTGCTGCTTCTAAAAATAGTTTTAAAACTTGAAAGTCAAAGTAAAAAGTTAAGTTCAACATTGTTGCTTGGGCATCTAAAATTATGATTAGCTGTTAGTTATGACTTTTAATGACTGTTTAAGAATGATAAAGTTAAAACATATTAATTCAATTTCAAAATAAGTCTGGAAGATTCCAGAGGTCAACTAGCTATTTTGTAGAGAATGCATAACAAAGTTATACATTGAATAACTAAAATAGAACATATCTCAAAATATGATTTGCCAACTTATCAGTTAAAATGGAAGAAAACTGACAAACTCTGTGACATTTGTTTAGCAAATGCTAAGCAAAAAGCTTCCCATTCCAATGAATTCAGTGAGTGGGCCTGAATATAGATATACAGATATTTCAATACTGAATATTCTTCAAGTATCAAATTTTACCTGCTGACAAGGAAGGACAGATCTTCAGTTTCAGTAATCCAGGGTCCAGCAACGCAACTTCTTTACTATAAAGCAAACAGAACTCAAACACTGTGCCAGATTCCAGCACAACTACTCAATCATGAAGCAGTGTGTAACATTTGCTTCTGAGGTTGGCTAAGCCACCAGGTTCTCCAGGACAAAAGAATGACTGCAGTGGGGTTCAGAGCCCAGCACATCTGTCCTGGGTTCTCACTGGGCAAAAGCGTACTGCCATGGCTAGAGTGCTATCCTGACTGTGCCACTCAGAAGAACCTAACAAATAGACTAGGCATTTGGAAAACTGTAAAGGAATGGGTGGGACAAAGGGGGTATAGGGGAAAGAGGAGAGGGAGAAAGCCTGCGTCTGGCCAGAGTTTCTCTGTGCTCTGGGCAGGCAGATGTGGGAGGGCTGCTGGATGCTTTTTACTTGGCCCCGGGTAGGCATCTAAGCCACTGACCCCACTTGGCGGGGGTGGTGGTGGTAGTGGTGGTGGTGGATGGGGCAGCCCCTGATACCAGGGGCCCTGGAGTGACACCCTCAGCCCCCGGGATATGGGAGAGAGGGCAGAGGGAGAGAGGTTCCCACGCAAGCAAGAGTCCTAGGTCTGGTCTGTGGCTGGAGCACAGGAGAGAGCACCATCTTCCATTGGGAGATTAGAAAAGGCTCATTAGGAGAAAGCCTATCCTATTGTCCAGGCACAGAGGGCCTTGATGAACAGAGACAGTCTATGGTTTTAGAGCTTTATTATAGAAAGGCAGGGAGAAAGGAGAGAAGGTGGAAAGAGGGAGAGAGAGACCGGCCATGGCCAAGAGGAGAGAAGGGGGAAAAGGAGAGAGAGAAGAAAGGCTAGAATAAGAGGGAGAGATCAAGAGGGAGAGAGAGAGTAAGAGAGTGAGAGGAGAGGATGAGGAGAGCATGAGAGGATGAGGAGAGAGTGAGGTGAGACCTAACAGCCCCTCTTATGGTGGGCTGTTATCTTGTGGTTGCTAGGTAACTGGGGAGGAGTGTAGCCTCCCCAGAGTGTAGTGAAGGTCAGAAGCTTGGGACATTGTCTACGTGACTACTAGTCACATGCTTCTCTTGTGGAGGCTGTGGGGATCTTTGACAGGAGCCAGGGATCCAGAAGACATGAGGGAATGGCTACTGTCCCATGTAGGTGGGAATTACCACCACCTGGTACCGAGGTTCCATACCTCAGCTCAACTGGAGATCAGACTGTCTGTGAATAGCCCATTGCCCCCCAGGACTGCACCATGCAAAAGTGCTTAGCATCTATGCTCAGGCATGTGCATACACAACTTGTTCCTAGTGTAAAAACATGACAGTTTGCCAAGTGATTTAATCCCAGCACTTGGGAGGCAAAGGCAGGCGGATCTTTGTGAATCTGAGGCCAGCCTGGTCTACAAAATGAGTTCCATGACAGTCAGAGCTACACAGAAAAAGCCTGTTTTGTTTTTTTAAAAAACAAACAAACAAAACTAAACCAACCAACCAAACAACAACAAAAACCCAAGAAAGGGTTTGTTTGTTTGTTTGTTTGTTTGCCTGTTTGTTACTGTTCCTAAGTAAAGCTTGTAATCTGGAGGTCAGAGTTGGACTGCTCTGGGTTCCTGTTTGTTCTAAACTTTTTTCATCTAATCACACCAAATATAAGAGTAACACTTGTTTATGAGGCTACTGTGAGGCTTAAATGACATATTCTTCCATCTAAGGCTTAATGAATGAAAAAAACACATGTGGTAGACACTCAAAGACATATGGACAAACACTTCCATTTTTAAAATTCAGATAAGCCTACTACATGAAAGCATATAAAATAAGCCCATTTTACCCTCTAATACCTCAGTTGTGAAAAAAGGAGACCATAGACCCATCAAGTGCCTTAAAAGTGACTCTATCTGAAAGTTAGTGAGGTACACTAAACAGTCAATGGCAGGATTGATTTCTAGTTCAGAATATATTAAATGAGTTCAGGAGTATTAACTGGGCTCTTATCACAACAATCTAGAAGACAGTTGACTAGTAAGAGTGAGAATGAAGATAAAGAGTCACAAGATAGGAAACAGAATGCGGGAGATTACATAATTCAATAAAGGACTAAGTGATGTTTCCACAGTTTCTACTTACCCATTTATGATGAAAAAGTATAACATAAACAAAAACAAAAAAACAAAAAACAAAACTAGGCCTTTAGGCCCAGGCTTGAGAATGTGACCTTTGTGACTCAATGCTCCAAGGCACGTTAATCATGAAACAGATAGTGACATTCCTTCACCCACCCGCTTCCTGGGTTCAGGGAGTGTTCAAAAGAAGGTCACCCTGACAGTTCATGGAACCAGCTATGCAAATGTGCTATTGTTAGAGGCTCATAGAAACTGTCTTGAGAAATAACCTGCACAATTCCCAGGTATTCCTTGTGACTCTTGTGACTTCTACTCCCTCTACTGGTATTTTTGGTATTTTCTAACAATGCCCTCCCCACCCCCTTGAGTTGTGGTTTCTTCCTTTAAATATTCCCTTACCCAGCTACTCCTCTAACCCTGCATGGTGTACGACTGTGGGCCCCAGAGCATGCCTGGAATAAAAGTCCTCTTGCGGTTCCTATCAAGACTGTTTCTCGTGAGTGATTTGGGGTGTTGCCTCTCCTGAGTCAGACCGTGAGGGAGTCCTCACGTTGTGGGTCTTTCAATGGAAGGTACAGCAAGTATACAGTGTAGTGAGAATTTTGTTTTCTTTAAAAAAACCACAAAAATATTATAAGCATGTGCTTTTGTTTTAATCCCAGGTATGGGGACTTGGGGCTGCTTCAAATTGTTAACAGCAGCTTGATATATTTTGCCTCGTGCTTTAGTAGGGGCAGGAGATGTGCTTTTCTTTTCTTTAAAACTTATTTTTATTTATGTTTGTGCGTATGTCTGTCCTTTGTGGCCAGGTGTCTGCAGAAGCTAGACAAGGACATCTGATACCTTGATCAAGAGCTACAGGTGGTTGTAAGCTGGTGTGTGGGGGTGCTGGGAACCGATGTATGTGTGTTAGCAACTGAATCTAGATTCTCTAGATGAGAAACTAGGACTATTAACTGTTGGGCTATCTACAGCCCACAGACCTTTATTTTCTATGTGTGGTCCTAGATATCTCCCTCCTAGAAGTTTGTATCCATTAATCAGCTCCAGAATCTATTATGGTTCCTTATGGATTTAAGCTGATTCCCTACTCACAGGATCAGCATTGGTTCTATATTATAGAACTCAAATTTTCATTATCTAACTTATCAATCTCAACATCACACTATCCACTCATTAAACCTTGTTTCCCAGCATTCTTCAATGTTGGTTTGCCTTACAAAAGAACCACTGTCTCCATTTATACACACACACACACACACACACACACACACACACACAATGTAGTCTGTACAGAAATAGCCTGAAATATTCTCATATAGAAACTGAAAAAGTATTATTTGATATGTGTGGGCATGTGCCTATGCATGAACATATAAAGCTAGAGGGAGATGTCACTGAACTTGGAGGTTACTGGGTTTTGGCTAGGTTGGCTGGCTAGAAAGTTCCAGAGATCCTCCTGTCTCCACCACCTGTGTTGCAGCCAGAGGTACTCATTTCCTAGCTTTTTCCATGTAGATACTAGGGATCCCAACTCGGGTGGGTGTCACTCTTACCCACTGAGCTATCTTCCTGGACTCCCAAAACTGAAATTTTAAGTCCCCCTTCTTTCCCTCACTATATGAAGTACAGAGTTTCCCCTCTACATGAGGTGCTGGGTTTATAAAGATAAAGAAAACATGGACATTTCCTACTCTTGAGAAGTCCTGTGGTAAAGCAGGAGAAAGAGAAATGAGCAACACTTGACAAAGCAGTGTCCTAACAAGTAGCTCAGGTGCTCTGCAAATATGCAGGGCTTCCTAACTGACTGCTCTAAGTGACTGAGGAAAAGCTTTCATAACTTTTCCTAACAATCATGCTCACATCTACCTTTCCCTTTGTGTCAACAAATGCCCTTTCTCCTACCAAGCCTGAAACAATCTAGAATTTATGGACCAATAATTTTGTTCTTGCAGGATGCCTTATTCCTGCTAATTCCTACTTCTCTGTTTTTCTTAGTATTTAGAACTTGTTTCAGCCACTTTCAATTCCTTCCATTCCTAGCAACACAAAAACTCCTCCAAATGTCAGTCTTAAAATCCCATCTTAGGGCACCAACCATCAACTAACATTTTAACATATAATACATGTGCTAGTACAGATTAACCATCCTGTATTATCACAAATATCCTCAAATCATTTCCAATTACTGTTCAAAAGTTTTACCAATTTTAACCATTATAACCATTTGCAAGTTCATCAATGCAGGCTTTGGTAAATTAATTCTCATATGCATTTAATGCTTTGGATTTTAATATGAACATCCTTCACTGCCAAAAATAATCAACCTATCACAATATAAACCTCTTACCAAATACCCCAACCAGGTATGAGAATACTAACCGCCCAATCAGTAGGTCTGCTCAGGCTTGTGCCTCTTGCTTTACCAATAAGAGGCAGTTCAGAGTATGACTCTCATAGCAGGAAAAGAAGCACATGAGTTAGTAATTGAAAGGAAAAAAGGAACAGAGCTGAAACCTATAGCCATAGTTTAAGCACTGTTTACTTCTAGAACTTAACCTTCTGTGCAACCACTGGCAGATCCTCTGGCTATGGTAGCTTTTCTTTCTCTTTTAAGGCTTAATTTAGCACTGTAGATGAATGGAAAACATATGTTCAGAACAAAAATAAAATTATTAAGCAACTGAAGAAAATAAGTTTATTTAATAACTGAAAATTTAGAAGCAGATATGAAAGGCAAAGAGTGAATAAAGTGTAATTGGTACTCTTTATCTGAGGATAAATCAAGTCTAAAGAAATTAGAAAAGTTACCAGAGAAAAATTTTGAGGGTTAAGGTATGCCTCAGTAATAGAATGTTTGCCTAGCATATGAATACCCTAGCACCATACCCACAAATCAAATAAACAAAAGAAAATGTCCTACACTTTAGTTTAAAAAATCTCCATCTCCCAGACATCAAAGATACTTGCTATTTTATGTGTATGGGTGTTTTGCCTACCTGTATTATTTGTGTACTATATGCATGCCTAGAAGACCCAAAGAAGGTTTTGGATGTTCCAGAACTGGAGATACAGATGGCTACAAGTTACCATATGACTCTGGGTATCAAACTTGAGTCCTCTAGAAGAGTAGCCAGTTCTCTTAACTGCTGAGCTACCTGTGCAACCTCAAGATGTTATTTTTAAATGTAGGATTTATTTTATTTTTCCTTTGTATTCTTCAAATGAATCATGGAATAACATGTTTTCAAAAGGTCTTTAATAATTCCCTCTTACTGTACCCTGTTATGGGTAGACTGTGAAGTGTTACTTCAAAGGCTTGTGTGGCCAAAGATAGGGCCCCAGGTGGATCTAATCATCAAGAAGCAACTAGGTGATGAGGATTAACCCTGACCAATGGGTTAATCCACTGACGGACTCAGTGTTATTGGGAGGTGGTAGAAAGTTTGGAAGTGGATCTTGGCTGGAGGAGGAAAGTCATCAGGGTGTGTACCCTTGGGGTCTATACCTTTTGTGTGTGAGCACATGTGAGAATTCCACAGGTCAATGCTGGTGTTTTCTTCAGTGTCTTCTTAAGCTCTCTCTCTACCTTATTTTCTGATGTAAGGTCTCTTATTGAACCTGGAGCTCACCACTTCATCGAGACTGGCTAGCCAGTGAACTCCATGGGTTACCCTGTCTCTGCACTTTCAGTGTGTGCATGATAGACATGTACACTTTTTTTTCTACTTTGTTTTGTTTTAATGTGGCTGCAAGTGATTCAAACTCAGGTCCTCATGCTTATATGATAAGCACTTTACCCTTTGAGTCATCTTCTCAGTTCCCTTGAGGTTGGTATCATGTCCTGAACTACTCTCTCTGCTTCGTGGCTATCAAAAGGTAAGCTATGGTCTCTTCAGGCTCAAAACTACAAATTTAAATCTCTGAAACTTTTTTTTAAATGTGTTTCTCTCAGGCATTTGTCACAACAGTGAGAATGTCAACACAAGCCCTTGCTTCTTATCCATGCTACGCTAAAATACTTCCCATTTGTTCTCTGATTCAGGTCTCACAGTTCTGATAGAAATTCTTTTTCTTTTAACAGATAATATTAAATTTGTGTACAAAATTACACAGCTCTTCATTGGTAAATTAAATTATGAAATGTAAGACAGGCTATAAAGGTAAAGATCTTAAACATTAGTTTTAGAATTTAGATAAGACTAGGCTCAAGTTCAGTCTCCTTTACTAGCAGTGTGACCTTGGACAAATGACAGTTTATTATCATTATTCTCATCTCTAAAATGGGCATATTTTAGAGTCAACTCTTTATATAGTAAAGTAGTGAAAATTCAATTTGCTGAGAAGTTTCAAGTTCCCAAAGCACTAAGAATATTGGAAGAGTACAGTATCCAAAAAGCAGTTATAAATACTAGAGATTTAAGCTATGTGTCACTGAATCTTTGAGGAAAGTGTGATCATGTTTACTTTTTCATCTATTCATGAAACATTCCAGTGTTTAAACAAAATATGCAAATACAAACCAGAGCTTAAGGAATTATATAAATGTAGTCAAATGTGCTATTACACAGATTCTGTACCAACCAGAATAGGCCATGCTCCTGAGCACAAAGGTTATTACTAGTCACAATGAAGTTGCTTCAAGGAAATGACTGCTATCAGGACAATGATGATTTAATGTGATTATCTTAGAAATCAAGTGGAAAACACACTATTTTCTTCTGATAATTAATTTAACTTTTGAGTCTACTTGCAAGTCTTATTTCAAATAAATTTCAAGGCTTCTCTGTTCCCTGAAAGGCGATTAAAAAAAAAAAATCTAACAAGAAATCCACAGAAAATGGGCTAATTCATCAGTAAAACTGGCTAAAATGAGCTCATATACATATTTCTAATGAAAATAAACTCAACTGATGAAGAAGTCACTTTATAAATTACTTCTATTTTAAAAGCTAATCTGCTTTATATGTTTCAAGAAATATTTATCTTTAACTTTATCATAACATTTCTAGGAATTAGCAATAATTTGCTGTATTTAATAAATAACTATTAAAAATGGTGTGTCAACACCAAAGAGTGCTGTAGAACCCAACAATCCTCTGACCCAAAGGCGTTCTTGAACATGCATACCTCATATCACCTGGTTCTTTTTTCCCTGGAAGGTGCATGTGCTTAAAATCTGCTGGTGGTCTGTCTTCAGACACTCCGGGCTCCTGGCTTATCTGAGAGACTTCTGAAGCAAAGGGGAGAGCCCCCTCACTGGAGACTCCAAAGAGCTCTGGATCATCTTGGATTACATCAAGCAAGAGGACATCATCTTCATATGCTTTAAGAATATCTGGAAACCCCAATTTGAGTTCTGAAATGCTTTTAGTCATTTTTCTACCACTAATTTCAGAGGAAATTGGCACAAATGCTTCTTGTTTCTTAGAGCAGAAGGATCTTTGATCAATATACCCAAGATCACAAGAAAATGTATTATTTTCAATTTTCATAGAAATAGACTCCTCATTTGAAATAATATTTCCTGGTTCAGAGATGTGATTACATGCTTTATTATCATAACCTTTCTTTGTAAAGCTTGGAGAAGTACAGGAATTCTTATTGTAGAATGAATGAGAACTAGCTTGCCCTGGAGTTATACAACTATGTATATTCAAAGACTGCGGTCCTGAAGTTGTACAGATATTTTCCTTATTCCTATTTTGTTTTGCCTCTACTCCAGATAAACTGTCAAGTAGCTCTAGGGGACTATAAGCTTCTCTCTCAGATGACCTGGCACTTACTTCTCCTCTTTTTCCTGCCTTGTTCTTTAGTAAAGGGATTTTAAAATTAGTCAGCCGTCCTGTGTTTAATATTTTAACCAAGTCCGGAGCTACAAGTGTTTGCTTAGTAATACAAGCTTTTCGACGAACAGTTTTATTTGCACAGTTATTTGTTTCCTGGCTCTCTTGGGATGCAACTGTTAAATTAAGTTTTGATAAAGTCCCTTTCCTTTTCTTATTTCCTGTTAAGTTTTGAGTTATATTACTTAACTGGGTGTCTTCAGTTGCATTAGAAACTACTTCTGCCCCATTTCTGCTGGGTTCCTCTAACTTTGTCTTTTTATCATGGGATATAGCTTCCTTTATATCCATCAAAGTAGGTTCTACTGAAGAAACTGAAGACAAACAACTTAAATCAGAATCATACATTTCTTTTCTTGAGAACTCAGTGGTTCTTTCTATTAAGGATGGTTGTAACAGTTTGGAGTCAGATAAGTGAATCTGGTTCATTTGGTGTATTATAGAATCATTTTGCCTAACATTTTCCAGTGACCCCAGAAGCGAGTAATTTAAATCTGACAAGGAAGTCTTTTTCCAACACTGAGCAGATATTCTAGCACAAGAATAAAAAGGCCAAACTCTTTTACCAGTCATTGGTATTGTTCTGCGACAGCTAACCTTTGACTCTTCAGTTTCACTTCTCAGATCTCCCCGTGGAGATCTCTTTTCCATATGATAGCTATCACTCAGTGATTTCACTGTAGAGCTTATCATCGATTTGTTATATTTTTCTGGCTCCATACTTTTGCATCCTAAGGACTCTGAAGCATTTTTTATATCCTCTTTCAAGCTTGACTCAAGGGTTTTCTGAAGCACAGCATTTATGTGATGCCTAGAATTTGTTTTCCCCACTGTTTTGGGGAGACACAAATAGTCCATCGGAGGGAGTGTATTATGGTTTATTTTTCTTAAAGCTTTTAGAAAACTTTTTTTAGGTTCTAAGGTCTCGGCTTCTTTCCCTTTCATACCCATTCGGTTTTCTTGTAACACCAACGCAGAATTGTTACATACATTAGACAAAGTAAGATTAATAATTTTTTCTTCTTTTTCAGACAACTTCATTTTTTTCCTGTGTTTTCTCCCAGTGTTGTTCTCCTCTACTGAGTATTTGTTTTTTTCACTTTGAAGGCAAGAAGTCAAGCCATTGCTTTTATTTTGGTATAAATGACTTTCTTCAAGCAGTAACTTACTGGCTATTATACGTTTTTCAGTTTTTAAGAGCTTAGTAGTAGTTTTTGTATCATCTTTCTCTGCAAGATTCCTAAGGTTTTCTTTCTTTAACTTCAAAGAGTTCTCTGCAGTATGTAGACATACGTCATGAGGTTCATCCTCAAAGTTGTTTTCATTATTACAATCTTCAGAATGGAGGGAACTGTAATCATGCGATTCAAAACTGCAATTTTTTTCTATTCCAGATGATAAGCTGTTACAAGAATATTTTGGTGTATTCTTGAAGAGGTCATCTTGGAATTCAACTTTAATATTTTGTGTTGCCTCATTTTTAGTTATTTCAAAAGGTGGATTTTCTAAACTTTTACATTTTTTAATTCGAATTCTTCTTTTAATACTTTCTCCCAATTCTTCCTTATCCAAAGACTGTAAGAAAGCCATATTTTGAAATTCACTGCACTCCACTGTTTGCAAAGACTCCGAACTGGTTATTGATGTCTTTCTTACCAGGTCAGTCCCTGGCTGTGGAACATCACTTGGGACTTCAGTAATTTTTCCATTCTCTTTGGCTGATCAAAACAAGAAAACACACCAGAAGACATTTTTACACTGGGCAGAAAGAAGCATTATCAGTTAACAGAAAAATCTGTGAAGCCATCTATTTGCACAAACCGATTTTCATATTAAGTATTAAAAAATTTAAATAGGGTTCATTGCATAACACAGGCTGACCTCGAACTTGAGATTCTCCTGCTTCAGCCTCCTACCTGGCAGATTATGGGTGTGAATCGCCTTGGCCAGCTTTAAGATCTAATTAAGAACTAGAAATAAACCTCTATAAATTCTAAAACAGCAGAAAAACCTTTTTAGCATCATTTACTCTAGTTAAAACAAACCACTAGTATTAATTCCTTCAACAGTAATTATAATGATTGGGCTCCTAAATGGGCATACACTTGTTAAAAAAAATCCTTCCCATCTCACCTCTCCTCACTGGTAAATACCACACAAATACAACTAAAGGTTAGTAGTAGAGCAAAGACGGAGGCAGCTGAGGAAAAAAAGGCTTGGGGGTTGGGGTGACCACCAGCTTCCTTACTGCGTCTTCTGGGATGAGAGAGGGTTCCGCCTCCTTCACTGCTCTAGGAGACAAGGGTCCCCTGTTCCCTGACCCCTCTGCTCGCTACCTTCCAGGACGCGGATGTCTCACCCAACTTGTCACCTTCTGTCTCTTCTCTCCCAGAAGCCTGGGTCACCATCTTCCGCTTCTGCCTGCTCTCCTCCTCGTGCCCCCTGGCCTCCAGGCTGCAGCCTCTACCCTCGCCTGGCTCTGGCGGCAAGGGAAGGCCTCGCTTCCTCAGGCCTCTGGTGGTACCTTTGCGCCCTGGCTCCGTGGTGGGGTCTGGGGGCGTCGCTGGCGGCCGCATCCGCCCACGGCCGCCCACTCAGCCTCTCTGGGAAGCCTAGACGCCCCAGAGCAGCTGCTCCCCCTGCAGGACACAGGCTACTGCCCACCCCGGCCTGGCCTGGCCTGGCCTGGCTTCTGACCCTGTACCCGACACAACAGGAAGCGGAAGTGGGTGGGCTGGGCTCGGCTGGGGGCAACTGGCTGAGGGCCTCGCGGTCCGCCCGTCCACATGCTCCCTCGAAGAGCCCTGGCTGCACCCGGAGGTGACAGGGTTTCACCTCAGCCAGAGCCTCACCACACAGGTTTGTGGTGGTCACCCTTCTCCAGATCTGGACTTCTGGAGGTCCTGTTTCAGCACCCTGACAATGGTTGTCTACCAGTGGCTTCTAACTGCCTCTGACACTCCTGGGAGCCCACTGTCGCTTACTTCTCAATACAGTCGTCACGTTATCCAGGTACCCCAGCTGCTGACATGCAAAATACCATTTAATTCTGTAAAAGGTTGCTTCTCCCGGTGTTGGTGGACAGGCTTCTAGATGTTTTTCTGGATTCCTTGCATGTTGATTTACCGAATCTACTTGGTTCTATTTTCAGTGTTTGTTACTGAAAATAACAAAACACTTTCCCGTTACTGCGGCTCTGGCCCTCAGACTTTGACCTACAACATCATGCTTCTAATTTTATTGATGTCTCCATCCTTGTATTAGTCCAGTCAAGTTTGACCAGCTTGCCTCTCCATTGAAAGAGGATCCTGGTATATGCCCCATCTTGACCCTTCACAAACCTCCTTTGCTTAAAGATTGGAATGGAGTTTAACCTCCTTGTGTGTTATTTTGGATCCTGTCTACTGTGTCCGTTTGTGAATATTTAATCAGTACTGACCATGTAGAAGGAAAGTGTTCTGTGGAAAAGGTTGTGGGTCTGGTGGTCATTCAGAGATTCACCAGTCTGATTCAGGTTTTAGTTTTAGTAAATTAGAGGATTCTTTATTTAAAAAGAGACTGGCCAGGACCAGAATTCCCTAGGCAAGGTCCCAGTTATTGTTAATCTAAGGGTTATAAAGGCAAAACCCATAAACTAGTAGTTTTGGGATCTAAATTAACTCATATCCTATCTGGGTTCAGGCAAGGCTTGCTTTTCTAACAGGCATCCCAGGTGTCTCAGATATCCAAATAAGCAAGCATTTGATACAAAACTGGGCCTTAGCAGTTTAGCCTGTTCAATCTTGTGACCCATTACCTTGTAGAATAGCTGAGAGAGTAAAATATTTTGCAACAATCAGTAATTTTCTTTCTTTTAAGAACAGCCCAACTGTACCAGGAAGTAGTCCATTTTCAGGTCAGCTCACAGGTAGGAGCAACTTCCTCGTTGCTTATGGTTTTACAAGCCTAGCACAGTAAATATTTCTCCTAAACAATGTTCTGTCACCATTACAGAACAATGTTACCATTACAGGTAACTTCTAATCATTGCCAATTCATTGAGCTTTGTTGTTTTGAGACGGGCCTGGAACTTACTGTGTAGCTTAGGTTGGCTTTGAACTTTCACGATTCTCCTGCCTGACTCCCAAGTGCTGGAACTGCAGGCCTGAGCCACCACAGGGAGCTAATGGGAGCTTTTACTTTCTTTTTTGTTGGGGTCTCCCACCTCCACTAACCACTCTCCCTCTAAACATTATATTGCGCCCCCTACAGACGCACAGAATTGCTACTGAGAAGACCTCCCCAGATCTCCCAGAATGCAGCGTCGTCAGACCGCCTAGGATCCTTGGACCCACCAACGTCGTCTCTGCCCACTCGCTCGGACAGCCCACGATCGCTCAGACCCGTCTACCATATACTCATCTCCGCTCATGATCGGACCGCGTGGCAGTTTCAAGAGGGACTCAAGGGCAGGCTGGGAACCTTTACTTGTATTTAAGAAAGTCCGATTATTAAACGAAAATGCTCTGATCAGCGCAAATCGACAGGGCATTCATTTTCCTTTCACAGCCCTATCCTCTTTCAGGATGTTCAAGCTCTTCAGTACGAACCCAGTCCAAAGAGTTTGTGCGCACGCAGAAACGCACACTTTTTTGTTTTTCCCTTTCAAACAGCTATATAAGTGATAAGCAACAGAAACTCAAAATAATAGTCTATACACATGCAAATTCTTTCTAATAGTTTAATCGATTTCCCATACTATTGCAAAGAAATTAGTTTTCATTTACACTTAAATTGTTTCATAAACATTTCAATACTCACGATCCATGACTGTATTTGTTCTTCTTACTGAACTTATAGTTAAAAAGTGAACCTGATAAGAGAAATAGACTTCTTAACACTTATCCACATCTAAGGCTCTAGCCTATCTATGCACTAGTTCTTAAAATGATTCCTGTTTGTGTGACTGGCAAACTACAAGTCACCCCTCTTTGACAATCAACCTTGCAGAAAAGCTTTCTGTTACCCTGGTCATTACGTTTGGAGGGATAAGAAGTTCCCTTTGGCCATTAACATACCACTTATTATTATTATTATTATTATTATTATTATTATTATTATTATTTTAAGTGTATTGATGTTTTTGTCTGTCTGTCTGTTTCGGTACCACGTAGTGGTTTGAATAAGAATGGCCTTCATAGGTTCATATATTTGAATGCTCTGTTATCAGAGAGTAACACCACTTGAGAAGGATTAGGGGATATGGTGGTGGTGAAGTAGGTGTGGCCTTGTTGGAGGAAGTGTGTCACTGAGGATGGGCTTTGAGGTTTCAGAAGACCATACCAAGCCCAGAGTCTCTCTTTCTTCCTGCTGTCTGCAGACTTAGATGTAGAACTCTTAGCTCTTTCTCCAGAACCTGTTCTGCCTGGATGCTGCCATGCTCTCTGCCATGATAACAACAGATTAAATCTCTGAAACTGTAAACCAACTCCAATTAAATGCTTTCCACTATAAGAGTTGCCGTGGTTATGGGTATTTTGTTCCTTATTCTAAGAAGAAATGAAGTATCCACATGACGGTCTTCCTTCTTGGTTTTCTTGTGTTTTGCAAAATGTATCTTGGGTATTCTAAGTTTCTGGGCTAATATCCGCTTATCAGTGAGTGCATATCTAGT
>NC_034599.1:115491747-115516424 GCF_900095145.1 Mus pahari | reverse complement strand
TCCTTGGGCGGGGAAAGGCGCCGGATGACCAGAACCAGACACGGGTTCCTTCCCAGAAGCTGTGACTCTTCTCCAGTCCACCCTTTCCCTGGCAGAGCACTGGAACCAAGATCGAATTTTTGAAATCTTAATGCAACAGTAGCATATAGGAGGTGGAGTAGCATATAGGAGGCAGAGTAGCATATAGGAGATGGAGTAGCATATAGAAAGTGGAGTAGCATAGTGAAGAGAAGAAATCTGAAGCATTTTTCACTTTTTAAAATATACCTTAAATCATTTTTATCACCATTTAAGCTTTTATGTCTTCTAACCTTTATAACTTGTGTTTACTAACCTTACAACACCTTTTTAGACCCTAAAACACTTTCTTAGATCCTGACAACGTAAGTTTCTGTATCCTCAGAACTTACATAAACCTTACATCTTTTCCTATTTAATTATTCACCATGAGACACAGGTGGTTGATTATTGAGAGCCGTCTGTAAAGTGAGTTCCTTTAGATAAAGGAATAGTAAAGAGTTACTTTGAAACCAGTTTCCTGAGTCTGCTAATAAGAGAGACTGTGTCTAGACCTAGTAGAGGCAGCTCTAGAAAAGTGAGGTTTGAAGCCTGAGTTTTACACATAAAGAGAACTGAGGAGTCTGCTGAAACCTTGGTTTCTGCTGATAAACTGATAAATCTTTCATTAGTCTAGTTTCAAACCAAACAGAAATCCTGAGGAGGATAAATTTCACCTGAGTAAGCAGGAAGTGCAGACCAAGCGCTTGCAAGTCTGTTAAAACCGACAGAGGCTTACTGCTGCCTGGACAGTCAGTCACCCAAGGGTTTTCTATGGTCGATGGGGGCGTCTATCCTTCTTTACTCTCCAGGCCCAGAGATTTGACAGACTTTCCTGTGGAACAGGAACTTAGGGGGACTGCCCCACCTTGTCTTGCCAAAGTGGGGCAATCAACTCTCCAGTGTCCTGCTTGCCCAAGGTCTTCAGAGTGTGCAGTCAGTAGCTGAGGTAAAGAGCAGTTTATAGTCTGCTATCCAGTTTTGTTACATTTAAAGCAAGTGTCAGGTGGAAGTTCTTCTGTGACCATCAGCTCCTCTGGAGGGTATTAGTGGTGCTACCAAGAGCTGATATGTCTGTTATGAAAAGGTTTTTTATTAAACATTTTAAATGTCATCTTCTGCAGATCCATGAAGTATTCAAGGACCATTCTATCTATCTAAAGTATATCTGCATAGACAAACCTTGCTTGTTTTTAATTATCCATCCTAGACTTGTTGTGGTAAATATTATTTGGAGGTTTCTACCCCACCTTTGATCATTTAGTTCCCAAATAAAAGACATAAAGTCTCTATATTTATAATAAGTCTTAGAGCACTAGAGCTGGGCAGATAGCAACCCTCTGTGCTATTCTGTCTACTTCCCTGTCAATAACCCAGAGATATCACTTGCCATGTTCTGCCTGGGCTGCTCTTACTCCAACAGGCTGGCACTCATGGCCATGACCTCATAATCCCTCTACCCCATGATGGGTAACCAATTAAGAGAGAAAAAGGAAGGAACAATAAATCCATATAGATAGTAATCTTCAAAGACGAGAGAAGAGAGGAATGGCAGTCCCCTGCATGCTGGATTACAGTAGAACACATCTCTCTGCTTTTGCATACTCTTTGAGTCTGGGGTACCATTCTCCATTGATTCATAGATCCTTACAACATATATAAAGAGAACTGAATCTCATGTATATAAAACATAGACACAAGAGGCCAAATAAAATGTATGTTGGTAATTAATCATAACTATAAGCATATATGGCATATTATGAATATGATTATGAGGTAATTGATAATTAAGTTGTATGTTTTGATTATTTTAACACTTTATTGTAGTAAAAAATATTAAAATCCTGGCCCGAGGCTTCTACCCTGCCTTAGATCATTTATGTTAGCAGATGAAAGACACAAAGCTTTTATATTTTTAAATAGCCTTAAGCAGCCCCATAGCTGGGCTGCTGCCTACCCTCCAGGCTACTAGAGTCTACCTTCCTATCGATCCCTTACTGTGTTTCACCTGTATTGCACTTGACTCCAACTGGGCAGCCCTCTGGGCCATGTTCTCTTGGCTCTTAACCCATGACAGCTCTCCTTCTCCCTCTTGCTCATTCTTCATTCATTCCATGTGGCTCCTTCTGCCCCTTTCCTCCTCCTTGTGGTCCTCTCTCTCTAAGCCCGCAGAACGTAAACCCTGCCTGTCATTGGCTGTTGGCATCTTTATTTACCAATCACAATTAAATGGGGTCAGGGTCACTCAGTGGCTTATGTGCAGACTCTCATCTCTGGTACCCATCTTGAGGGCCCCAAATTAGCATTAGAATACAAGCAGCATCAGGCCAACCCCCTACAGTTATTATAAACTGTATGTATTAGTGTTGTATGATTAAGTTTAAGCTGAAGGCCAAGTCAGGACAAGAAAGGGTTAGCAAGTTGGGAAAATGGCAAGGACCTTGGCTGAGGGAACTGCTATCACAAGGCCGTAAATTGCATTGTTGCTTATTTTGGACCGATATGAGGCATTTTGGAGCCATGTCAGAGAGGAGGAGGTGGGACTGTTGGAGTGTTGCTGCTGGAACAAGTTTTGGGATCCATGGCAGTGGAGGGTAGGGAAGGCTTTGGAGATTGTTGTAGTAGTAGCCCTACATGGACCTAAGGGAAAAATGGTCACTGAGGCCTGTACATACCTCAGGGGTGGTTAAATTAGCAGCTTGGTTTGGAGCAGCCAATGCAGTTGGAACAGCAGGTGAGTATACTGTGGTGAAGAAAGGGGAGGAGTAGGCGGGGCTCCATTAGGGGAGGGGCCTCTGCTTTGGAGTCTGAGTCCTTGGAGGTAAGGGGGATGTGAGTGTGACCATCCTTACTATTAGGACCTGAGCCACAGAAGGTCAGTTACAGAGAGAGGATCAAGAGCTTGGGCCCCAAAAATCCTGGACAGAAAAGAGTTCAAATCATCGGCCCACAAACAAGAAGAAAAAGATTAAGATCATGGAGGATGTGGAGAGCGCCCCCTGGTGGTCATTTAGACTAGTTACTGAAGCCAGGCCACAGAACAAAGGAGAGTCTGGCATTTTGGACACAAGGTTTGAGACAAGTTTGGATACATTTCGTAGCAGGCAATCCGGGGGGGGGGGTGTGTGTGACTGAGGATCGGATTTAGACTCGGCGTTGTTCATCTCCGAGCTTGTTCTGGAAACCAAAGACTATTCTGAGGTGTCCCTCAGAACAGCTTGTGGTCAAACAGTGGGAGGTGGGGTAGCCTTGGCAGGTGATCCCAGGGGTTCTGGATCTGAAAGAGGCACCCATTACCTCTTAGGCTGGAAAAGGTGACTTACCCTAAGTTGAAAATCTAATGGAGGGAGAGAGAGGGAGAGGAGTGGGTACCACACAACAGGGGCCCAGACTACTGGGCTAGGGCTTAAATCCTCCTGGTTTTATCACCAAGATAATGGGCCTTTTCTCTCCCTGGGTGCGTGACACAGATTACAGGCTAGACAGATTAGACCAGGCTAAGAGCAGATAATGGTAGGTTTATTCGGAGTGAGTTCATCAGTCTGGAAGAACTGAGCTGAGGTAGTCACACAGCCTGGCTAGGACAGAGGTTTTATAGACCTTAGGTGAGGGGTGATGGCATCAGCCACAAGCTGGATTTGTGCCCACATATGGTCAAGAGCTGAGCACTTAGGTAGGGCTTGGGTGGCTAGCAGCAGCAGAGGCAGGATGTTTCAACAGCTGCCAAGAAGAGAACTGGGAGTTCCTTTGTTCAGAGTTTTTCAGTGCAGGTTGGGTTGGGGGAAGGAGGGCAGATGAGGTTTCCCAGTTTGTGCAGCAGTGAGCAGGGGTTTCAGCCTAACCGTGGGGACCTTAACAGTGGTCCTCCTATACAGGAAACTGGGGTGATCAGGAGACACTCAGCGCCCGACCTGCTGGAATCGGAGATGTCTTTTAAACAATAAATGAAACAACCTGCCACTGTGTAGCTTGTGAGGTTCTGGGACACAGGAGCTGATGGGATCAGTCTGACTGCTGTGGAGGCAGAAAACCAGAGTAATGTAACATCCATTCCTCCCTAAGGCCAGGGCTGTCTAACCTGAGACAGCATAAAAGGGACGTCAGTTCCCAATGGACTGGCTTATCAGAGACATTAGAGACACTTTAATCCTCATCTGAGGTTCTCATAAATATCAAGGGTCAGAGGCCAGGTGCTGAGGGGAGTGGGAATTAGAAAAGCTGTGTTCGAATTCCAATTCACTGGGCCAGATAGAAGTATGTTCACAAAGGAGTTAAAGAAAAGATGGGTTCAATAAGGACTGCAAGGCAGCTTTGCTGAGCTCTTTTTGTGGGGGCAAGATCTTTATAAAGATCTATGCCAAAAGTGGCTTTGGCAGACCTAAGTGCTGTAGACCATCACGCAACAAGTGCCTGTAAAGAAAAAAGTGCAACTTAGAGGAGAAGAAAGGCGAAACAGAGGAAGAGGCCTGTATTACGCAAAGATAAGTGTGGCAAGATTAGTGTCGAGCTGGAGTTCCTAAGGAGAAAAGTGATAGAAATGGAAAGAATTGATTGTGTGCTAAGATGGTGGGGAACCCTGATATCACACTCACATAGCTGTAGAGCTCAGTGCAAAGTGGAGGACTCCCTTTCTCAGCGGGGGTTTCCGTTTCTCTACCTACCTTTACTTGAAGAGTGTCTCTGAGCACAGATGCCTGACCTTATCTAAAGAAAGGCCTTGTGCATGACTCAGCACAGCAAGTCCCAGCCTGGCTTCCCACCATGTGACAATTAGGCGCTGTGTGATAACCAACCAGCCCTTCCCTCCAGCACCCCCCTCCCCCCCTCAGAGCCCTTATACACCCTACCTCTGGAACAATAAAGTTGAGCTACCTCACTGCAGCTGTCTCTCAAGTCCTTCCTTCATACTCACAGACAACCAAACCCTGCTGGAGGCTTCAGCTCCTTCCTCACCCATGAGCCGGTGGCCATTGGCACCTGAGAAAAGAGACCCAAACTAAGAGGCTTCTGGATAGATTAAAGCCGGGGGGGGGGGAGTTCACAGAAAACATAGAACAGTACAGGTGAAGTTGATCAAGTCTGTCCCAGAGTGGGTAATTATCCCCAGACTAAGGGGGTCAAGTCTGTCCCAGAGTGGGTAATTATCCCCAGACTAAGGGGGTTCATTTTCCTCTAGGGAAAGGTTATTCTAGAGGTGGTGATGGTTTACCCAGCTGGAAACTCACCTAACAGCTAGGTATGATAAATGGGAAGCCAGTGTGTCAACCCAGGGTCTCTCTGACCCAGGAAGCCTGCAGATGCAGCAGGGGCGAGCAGGGCCACTTTTTCCTTTAGATCTAGGTGGTAGGGTTAATCACATTAAGCCAAGCTCACTGTGTCAATCAGGGTGAAAGTGTAGGTAGTCTTCATGGAAGAGCTCCAGATTATGGAAATATAATGGCTCAGACTGGGGAGCACAGAGAACTAATTAAGTTACTGCCCCCATCCACTCTTTGGTACCCAGCCTTGATCTGTGGAGGAAGCAAATGATACAAGTGGATGGGGCCTTTCGTGCTGTGTTAGATGTTGCTTGTGTTCCACTTTTGTATCTTTTAGTTGTGAAACTCTGGGGCCACCTGACACTGCTCAGAACAGGTGGCACGGGTTTTCAGAGTGCTTCACCAAGGTTATCTTTGTGATCCCACTATTTGTTATGAGATTGTGATTCAGATTGTTGGGTTGTCCTGCACATCCTCTGAGAAAAGGTTGTTATATAGATAACATGGTGCTATCCTCAGTGATTGGTAGATTGGTGTACTGGCTGGTTTTGTGTGTCAACCTGACACAAGTAGGAGTTGTCACAGAGAAGGGAGCCTCCCTTGAGGAAATGCCTCCATGAGATCCAAGCTGTAAGGCATTTTCTCAGTTAGTGTTTAAGGTGGAAGGGCCCATTGTGGGTGATAGTCCCAGGTTCTATAAGAAGGCTTGCTGAGCAAGCCAGGGGAAGCAAGTCAGTAAGCAGCATTCCTCCATGGCTTCTTCATTCACTCCTGCCTCCAAGTTCCTACCTATGTGAGTTCCTATCCTTACTTCCTTTGGTGATGAACAGCAATGTAGAAATGTGAGCTGAATAAATCCTTTCCTTCCCAACTTACTTTTTGGTCATGATGTTTTTGTGCAGGAATAGAAATCCTAAGACAATTGGAAAGCCACTGGAGAGACATATGAGGGCACCTTAAGGAATAAGTCTGACGCATTAGTTCACAAAGAGTCAAAAAGGGTATCTTGCAAGGGGAAAAACAGATGCGACCGAAAGTCATAGAGTTGTTGTTTGAAACTCCCAATACCTGGTCTTAGTTATCTCTCTAGGGGTTGTTGTAAAAGGATGCCCCAAGGGTCCCTGAAAGGGGAAGGCTATTGCCACAGTCGCTTGTTGTTGTAGGATTTTCCCTGCCCAACTACATTAGTGCAGAGGAGGTCTGTGATTGGACAGGGAAAAGGGGGCTCTCAGAGGGTAGAGGGAAGAACCATGGCTGTGGTTCTCCTGTGACTTAGTGGCTGGTGGCACTCAGTGCTGTGTGCGTTAATGCATAATCTCCATGTTACCTTTTCCTTTAAAACTTAAAAGTAACATGAGTCCAGTGGGCAAGCACAGTGGTCATGTGACCAGGCGAGCATATAGGTCATGTGACCAGGTGAACTGCCCGCCTCTATTACCTGTCAACTCAAACTCAAGACTTTCAAAATTCACCAAGTCGTTTAGCACGGTGGGTTGATGCGAATAAGCTACCCTCACAGCCATAAAAATGAGACTCAAATGTTTTGAAAAATACAGAAAGTTTCCATAAATTGAAGCTGTTGGAATATCATTGCAAGCACGACCTCTTGACAAGCAAAGCAGTAATTTCTTACCACAATAGGCTTGACTGGACAGGCGTAAGAGGCAGAACACAGGCAAAACGTTATGGCAGTGAGGTAAAGAAGGTTTGCAAAATTGATTTTCGGTGAATCAACCTGGTGCTGACGGGAGTATTCTCATCGTTAACGCACCAACTAGACGAAGCAAACACCAGCATTTTGCTTTTAAACATTGACTGCTGACTCTCTGGTTCTGCTTTGACCTTCCCAAACAACCGTTGATTTAAAACCCCAGCAGCTCCAGGTGGAGGTTAATAACCTGCTGAAGTCTGAGCTGATGGGTCATAAGGAGGTAACAAAACAGCCCTTTGCTTCAGAGAGCTAGGTCTTTATTGAGCTGGAGTCACCTACTGCCTTAGTTTGCTTTATCTTGCTTTGAGAAGTGACGAGAAGCAACTTGGTGGGGGGGAGTTTATTTGGCTTCCAGCTTCCAGTTCGTCATGAGGTGAAGTCAGGGCAGGAAGCTGAAGGCAGGAATTGAAGCAGAAACCATACAGGAAGACTAGATTGCTTCTTATGACTGTCACCAGGTACCATCTGCCCAAGAGTAGCTCTGTTCCCCGTGGGCTGGGTTCTCCCACATCAATCATTAATTAAGAAAATGCCCTACAAATTTGCATTTTGTGTTTGTCTACTAGCCATCCTATAAAGGTGTTGTTTTGACTGAGATTCTTCTTCCCTGGGGACTCTAGCTGGTGTCAAGTTGACAAAAACCTAACCAAGGTGCCTACCTAACCTATTATAGAACCAGTGCATTCTGGAAACAAAGCGTCTCTTGTAGGCACTAAACGTTAATAAGACCCTCTTCCCACCCCTCACTCCCACACACGTTTTTTTCAATTACTACATAAGTACCCTTTTCTATGCACAAAATTTCTGCATGGAGAACTTGCTTGGAGTGTTCAGTCAGACCTCTTGAGCCAGCTGGAATAAATGGCATCTCTCTGGGCTGCAGCAACCTCGTCTCTATTGCCTTCTGCAAACACAGAGACAGTAGGTCTCCATGGCCAAGAAGTATGGTCTCTAAGTGCATCTGGCTTTCTGTAATGTGGAAGTACTGCTGCCAGCCTTCCCATCTACTCCTTTACAATGGGTTAATTACACACTTTTTCTGAGGCTAGTCATAGCAGCTGGAATGAGACGAATCCCAGAGCTTAGCGTCTTCTTTCTTCTAGGAATCTGATGGGCATATTTTCTTTAATATTTGCACGTTTGGCTGAAATATCTTCTCAGTTAATACTCAAACAGGTTGGAACCATCCAGAATTTTTTCCCTTCTTGCATTCTTCTGAAAATAGTGTTTTTCTGAAACAATGTCACCAACATACATTTGCAAATGAACAGCTTACTGCAGTTCTAAAAATGAGATGTTAGTGGACCATTGTCACACATACAAGAGAAACCAATTTTCTATCCATTGCTTTAAACAGTTTTTTTTCTTTCTTTAAATGTGTGTGTGTGTATACATATACCTACCTACATACACACACACACACCACACACATATACGTATGTATATATCTACATGTGAACATGCAGGTACCCACTGCTTGATTATGGACTGAAGACAGTCTTGGGTGTGAGTCTTCATTTTTTGCTTGAGACAGGTTCTCTTTTGTTGTTCTATATAGGTCAGGCTAGCTGACCTATAATGTCATATGAGTGTCAGGCTTTTATGCGGGCCTGGGACTTGAACTTAGGTCCTCATGCTTGCACAGCAAGTACTTTTACTCACTGAGCCTTCTCCAAAGACTTATATTTATTTCTTACTTCTTTACCCCATAGGTATACTAAAGTCAAGATTCCTAGAGATTTGTCTAACAAGGAGAGTTTAGTTATTTGTTATCTTGCTCATTTCTCTTTTGTTTTGTTTGAGAGTGTACCTATGTGTGTAGCTCAGCTGCTCAGCTGGCTGCTGCATCTTGCTATATCGCCCAAGCTGGCCCTCTTCACCCTCCCAAGGGTTGGGATCATAGGTGTGAATGGCATACCTTGCTTTATAACCCCTGATCAACCTCTCAAGTGCTGTGATCAGAAGCATGAATGGTCACACTTGACTTCTTATTTTACAGCTTAATAATTACAACCTTTATTAACTTTTAGAGTCATAGCCTATCCTGTTTAACATCTTGGCTCTTTCTGACTTTATTGAGGATGTATTTAATGCTGTTGGTTGCCTGCTTATTACATTTTAATATCTTTTTTTTTCTGGTTTTTCGAGACAGGGTTTCTCTGTGTATCCCTGGTTGTCCTGGAACTCACTTTGTGGACCAGGCTGGCCTTGAACTCAGAAATCCACCTGCCTCTGCCTCCCGAGTGCTGGGATTAAAGGTGTGCACCACCATACCCGGCTACATTTTAATATCTTGATTGTTCTCAAATTGTAGTTTTTAATACTGCAGCTATTTCCTCCCTTCTAAGTGGTAGTAAGGATCACAAACCCAAGGGATGCCTCCCAAAAGGACCTCATAAAGTAAACAGCAAGGAAGAGAGTGAGGGGACCCCTGAAACACAGACCCATCACCAAACAATGCATACCTGCAGTGCACAAACACAAGAAATAGGAAAATGCAGGCAGTGTGACTCATCCAAAAGCACATGGCTTCTCAGTGAGATACTGAAATCCTAAAAATGTGTTACTCTAATTCAAATAAATAAGCAGATGAGAAGAAGTCGACATGAAACCTGAATAAGAAAGCCAGCAATGTAACTAAGAAATTCAGCAGAGTAATCGAGACTAGGAGTGAAAACTCAGAAATACTGGAAATGAAAACTCAATAAAGCACAATTTAATGCACGCACATATGTACATCTACACACAATCGTTGGCTCTGGTTATGTTGATCCACCAACTGGGGACCAGGCACTCAAACATATGAGCCTATGGGAGCCATGCTCATTTAAACTATCACATGTCTGATGTTTCTCTCTAGTCTCTGTGCACACGTACACACAACATACCACACTACATGCACAAACAAGTAAACACTTGACCAAAAGTGAGCTGGAGTTCATTTTCTCTACAATGCTGGCTTCAGAGGCCCTCAGTGTCCCTGGTGTGCAGAGACACATTTAAGGAGATATGCATCACAGTAGACACCCTTGTATCCAGTCTCCTTCCTCGGGTCCTCAGCTCTAGATCGTGGACAGATGCCAAGGATCTCATTTCTTTTTTCTTGATTAAAACACATTTTGTAACATCCGTTAGGAAACTTGTTTCATCTGAACTTGTCCTGGAGCCTTTCTTTCAGCAGATGTGCCCTACTATCTGCAGCTGTCTCTAGGAGCTAGGAACTCATAACACAGTGGGGAGACTCTGTCTGCAACAGTCTATAGGAGCTCGGCCCTGTCACAGATTCGTAGGCCATCTGAGTGTGGGGTAGCTGGGAGGATGTGAGGGGGAAGCTTGAGGGTTCCACTTCATTCTCTTCCCAACATTGCCTTGGGAAAGACTGCTGTTTCCCTGGTGGCATGAAGAACATGCATGCTCTTTAGAAGCCCAGGTAACTCAGTGATACAGACAGACCAAAGGAGCCCTGTTGGCATTAGGTGTTGAAGAAAGACGGGCCTTTTGCCCCTCCTGTTATGTACAAGGAGCAGGAACAGTATGCACTTCTCCAGGTTGTGACCAGGAATGTAAGGAGGGTCCTGTGGTGGAGACATAGAAGGCAGTTATGGTGGAGGCTACAGTGGAGACATAGAAGGCAGTTATGGTAGAGGCTGTGATTCGCCAGGATGGAGATGAGATACCTGCTGCTCACTCTCCTCAGGCCCAACATCTAGACGTGGAGAGTGCCTTTTCATGAGACCAGAAATGAGACAGCACAAATCCCCTGAATGAGTTAACAGAGGACCCAGAATCCTAAAGCCTTCCTTCTGTGTTGTGAGTTTTCCTTTGTAGCCACTAGATGGCAGTGTGCCAAAGGCTATTCCTTATGTCAAAGGCTGTTACTAGCCAGGGACTCCTAAATTTTACCTTGTTCTAAGACTTAAAATTATGCCCAGGATCTCTATGTTTGAGCTGGGAACCTGCCCCAAACGCTCTCAACATGCACACGCGTTGCCCCAGCACAACCAGAAGCCAAATGCCTCTAGATCTGGTTAAATGGTACTTCTCGTCCTACTTGGCTTTGCTCCCTATGGTCGTTTTACAATTGCAGAGCATCAGGCAGCAGGGTGACTGCGTCCTTGGCTTGTTTTACAGCCTTGGTCAAGAGTTTCATACTGAAGTTCCCAATGCCCACAGATTCCCCAGCATCTAAATCATGAGGAACTCTGCAGTGAAGTTCACAAGTTTGTGCTGAGTGTGTTGAGGGGCTAAGAATTTAGGCCCCTTCACATCAGGGCCATCTCTCTGTTGTCTTACAGAGATCCTGCTTGGGTACTCCTCACTGTCAGGAGTAGTGTTCAGACACCTCCTAAGATGTAGCTAAACAATAAAAACACAGTTTGCTTCATCAGGAGCTGGCCTGTTTGATGCCCTATATGAGCATTTGCTTCACCAGGAGCTGGCCTGCTTGATGCCCTATATGAACAGAGACCATGCTTAGCTACAGTTGCCTTCCTGTTTCTGTTACCATGGCAAACCCTCAAGTAGGAAACTCTAGAAATGAACAATTCACAAATTTTAAATAACTCTGATTGCAGACTGTGATAATTATCATGTTTTATAACTAATAGTTATGGTTAATCTCTTACCATGACTAATGTGGAAATTAAGCTGTATCATAGGTGTGTAGGTGTGGGGGAAACCCCGCGTATTCAGAGTATGGAACTATTGAGGCTTTCAGATATCTGCCAGGCATATTGGAAGACCCCCCACCCCCACACACACACATTAATAATGCTGGCTGTTGTTCTACCATGAGACCTGAAGCAATTTCATAAGTTTCTGTTTAATCAGTGGCACAGTGCTGATGGCTGTCATCGTATCAGCACGGATGTAGATGTGTTTTGTGACACCCTTTCTAGTGGTTAGACACCAACTTGAAGCTCTCGGAAAACCTCATATAAAGTCATACATAATTTGCACACTAAATGGTAGATCTGGAACCCTGCCTCTTGTCTTTCTGGCTGGAATTTAAAACATAAAAGGATCATTTAGTGGTTGGGCCCTCTTCCTTCTGGAATGTGCTTGATGGAATTCCGGTAAGTGTGAACCATTGCACTAAATCTTTGTACAAGACTCAAAGACTCACTTTCAGACCAGTGGCAAAGAGCTTTTGAATGGGAAATATCTCAATTCTAACTAATATGTCAAATTCCGATTTTAAGGTGCCTAATAGATTGAACTCAAATAATCAGATTCCTGTTTGCAATGAGCTTTTCTTTGAAACACATCAGCAAGCATCATCACACCTTACATTCTGCACCTACCAGAATATGCCATCCCATTGGAAATGGCATTTGTGTCAAAGAGCTTCCCAGAACTGTATGCACTCTGTCCTTCTTCTCTGCATTCTGTCTCTCCCCTGAGTTTTCTTCTTCCTTCCTCTCCTCCCACAGCTGACCGAATGCAGGGCTTCGTACATGCCAGGCCTGGTACTGTTGAGCTCTGCCTCAACCCCTCTTGACAATATACACTTGTCATTTTTAAACATTTTTATTTAATTAATTACTATTTTTAGTTTTCTGAGACAGAGTTTCTCTGGGTAGCCTTGGGTGTCCTGGGACTACTAACTCTGTAGACCAGGCTGGCCTTGAACCCAGAGATCTGCCTGCCTCTGCCTCCTGAGTGCAAGGAGGTGTGCCATCCTTGCCCAGCTATACTTTTTTTTTTTTTTTTTTTTTTTAAAGAAAGGTCTCATGTAGCCCAGGATGGACTTTCACTCACTGGGTAGCCCAGGATAACCTTGACCTCCTGATGCTCCTGCTCCAGTCCCGAGTGCTGGGACTGCAGTATCACCGCTGCAGGTTTATGTGGTGCTTAGGATGCAACCAGGGCTTCATACATGCTAGGCAAGCACTGAGCTCTAAGCTCAGCATCTATACTTGCATACATGTTTATTTGTGATTTCTGTGAAGCAAGCTGTACCACTGGGCCTTCCACTAAGCAAGGGCTAGTGCCTTTGACACTGTGCCTGTGTCTGCATGCACCTTAGCACTGTCCTCTCCCATCAGTCAGCCCAGAGTCTCCTTATAGGCACTGAGCCACACCTCACTTTGCCTCCCCAACCCCCATCCCTAAGACCCAGTCCTTTTCCACTCCAGCTGTTTTAGAGGTTTCCTATGACCTTAGGTGTGAGTTCTTCATTGGGCATTGGGTTGGGCTCCCATTTAATGGATGGCTCCTCCACTGTAACTTCACTCTTTCCCTCCATTCAGAGTTTCTTAAAAAGTCACTTATAATGCCGGGCCTGGTGGCGCAGGCCTTTAATCCCAGCACTCGGGAGGCAGAGGCAGGCGGATTTCTGAGTTCAAGGCCAGCCTGGTCTACCAAGTGAGTTCCAGGACAGCCAGGGCTATACAGAGAAACCCTGTCTCGAAAAACCAAAAAAAAAAAAAAAAAAAAAAAAAAAAAAAAAAAGTCACTTATAACTGTGGGCACGGCGTGTTGCTGGCACTTCCTTCTGAAGGTCACACTGTTAAGAATAACACAATTGTTTGTCTCTAGTGCTGGCATTAGGGACATGCTGGCCTCATAAACAAGTTGGCTTCATGAAACGTTAATAAGTCATTTACTTTCTGGAAGAGTTTATGTAAAACTAATATAAGTTTTTTGTTGTTGTTAAAAGTTTAATAAAATATGTTAACAAAGCTATCTGGGACTTGAATTTACTTGGAAGAAGCACCTTGGAAAGTCTCTTTAAGGTTTGGCTATTCTAGTTCCGGGATTATGTTCTCTTGCATAAGCTTTAATAAGCTGTAGTTCTCATGAAATTGTTCATTTCACCTGTAATGAATGATTTATTGCCATGAATAAAGTTCTTCTAATCTTCTTTTATCAGTTTATAGCCCTTCATTCCTAATATTGGTCATTTGCACTACCTTTTTCATTAGCATAGCTAGTTTTTTAAAAAATGATTTTTGTTGGTCTGCTGCTAGAATTAAGAAGGAATTTGACTTTCTTTAGACCTTAATTTTTTTCTTTTTGTATTTTCTCTATTTTTTTAAAAGAGATTTTATATGTTTTGTCTGCATGTATGTAGTAGAACCTGTATGTCCCGGTGTCCACAGAGACCAGAAGAAGGAAGGCACTGGATCCCAGGAACTGGAATTATAGATTATTGTGAGCTGCTGTGTAGGTGCTGGGAATTGAATCCTGGTCTTCTGTAAGAACAGTAAGTGTTCTTAATCACTAAGTCACCTCTCCAACTGCCCCTCCTGCCCCATTTTCTCTATTTCCAAGCCATCTATTAATTTTATCTATTTCATTAACTTACTCTCTTTGGGTTTACTTTGTTTTGTTTCTAGCTAATAAACAAAATCTCAGATAATTGATTTAAGATCACCGCTCTCCCCTCTTCTGTCTCTTCTAACAGTTGGAGTCATCAGGGCCAGGGTAGAGTAGTTCCCTACATATGAGAGGCTTGAGGTTCAGTCCCTGGTACCTCAGAATCAGTGTATCAGAGTAGACATTAATAAAAACAAGGTGAGAGCCATTCCCAGCGCCCATGTTGAATGGGCTCACAACTGCCTGTAACTCCAGTTCCAGTGGCCCCAATGCCCCTTTGAGGCCTTCCCAGGTATTTACACTCATGTGCACATATCCATACTCATTCGTGCATACACGCATACAAAAAAATTAGAGATACAATGAGGCAAATCTTAGAGAAAAGAAGCTTGAGTTGATGAGAAAAACCTGACTGAACTTTGAACTCTTTACTCCATTCATTATTTATCCTGGCACCTGGTCAGTGAAGGATGCTGTGGCAGAAACATGAATGGAGCTCTCCCCTCCCCTTGCTCATTGCTGCTTTGCCTGCTGGCAGGTGCTAAGGGCATTGGCCAGGGGAAGGTGGGAAATGGACTTAGATCTATTTGGAAATAACTTTATGTAGGTCTGCCTACTGTTAAAGGCTAATCATTCAAAGAACAGCTTTAAGTTACCATTGAAATGGTAACTTCTCGAGTGCAAAGTCATGAGAAAATAGTCACAAGATGCCTCCTTTGACAGATGATAGTGTGAGGAGAGACTTATGTCCCAGAAGAAAGGCTATAGGAATTCTCCAGAGCAGACCCCACAGATTTTTTCCCCATTCTTCCTCGAAAGCCTGAGTTTACTGTCTGGCTGCATCCAATGGCTTCAGCATCCACAGGCCCAGTGTCAGAGGTGTGGAGCTGAAATATTGGATTAAAGCAGTTCAGTGCTCCTCCTGCATGTAATGGTTTCTCTCTTGGAGTGATGGGGACTAAGTAATTAGAGGCGGCTACCAATCAGCATTGTCAGTTTCCAAATGGCAAGGGGCAGATGTGACGACTCTCAGCACTAAAAAACAGCAAATGTTCCCCTTCTGTGCCTTTTTTTTTTTTTTTTTTTTTTAAGAGTGGGAGGAAAAATAGTGACTTGCAAAGATTTGCTGCTCTTAGAAACTGGTCTTTACCTTAAATCACCCAACTCGGTCCTGCAGTTCTGTCTCTATGTTTCCAGGAAGCCTGAAACACACTTGGCTTTTCCAGCGCTGTAGGTAGCATGCCTCCCTGCTGATGTTTTGGTTCTGTGTACCACTTTCTCTTTGCAGATGCATCTAGCGCAGGGCATGGCGCCACTCTTGCCTGTCAAGCTCCTTTCTCTTGAAGGAGCTCTTATAACGCAGGGGTGGGGGCCTTGTTTGGCCTTGCTAAAAATAAGTAAGTCCACTGCTTGCTTGAGCACTTCTCAGTGGCCAATCATCTCTGTTAAGTTCAATGTTGATCTCATCTACTGATGTGGGGACAATCTGTGCTAAAAACACACAAAATCCTTTCAGCTTAAAACACCAAACACCACTTCCGAGTTTCAAAGAGTTTGTATTTGTTATACACATTGGTTAATGCCTGAGAAGAGGTAACTTAAAGGAGGAAGGGCTTGTTTGGCCTGTAGTTTAGAAGGGACACAGTCCGTGGTGTGGGGAGGTCATGGTGGTGGCAGGAGTGTGAGGTAATTGGCCAGTCGAATTTCATCTGAAGTCAGGAAGCAGAAAGGTGACTGGACTATAAGACTTGAAGGCCCACCTCCCAGGAGCTCCCTTCTTCCAGTGGGGTGAATGCTTCACAACCTTTCAAACAATTTGGCCAAGTCAGATACTTTGATCTAGAATCAAGGATCGTGCACTATTGACAATTCCCAATATGTGATTGCTTTTAGTTTGTACTCTGGAACGGCAGTTTATTAGCTACTTTTCTGTTACTGTGATAAAACACCAGGACCAAAGGCAACTTAAGTTACGAAGAGTTTAACGGCTTATGGTTCCAGAGGAAGAGTCTATAATGGCAGGGGAAGCATAGCAGCTGGTGGCCAAAACAGGAAGCTGACATCATATTTCATCACACAGGAAGCTGAGTGAACTGGAATGGGGCAAAGCTATAAACCTTCAGTGTCAGCTCTCGGAGATATACTTCCTCCAGCAAGGCTGTACCTCCTAATGGGAGTTTTCTCCCACTTGATCCTTTCTATGGCTTCTGGCTTCTGCTGTAATGTCCCTTCGCCTAGATTGGCTCCAGTGTGAACCACGTTGGCTGTGGAGGTGGTTCTGCAACCAGAATGAAGAGCTTGCTTTGACAAGGTTGAAAGCAAAGCTGTGAGTGAGCTTCCAGAGCGGCAGTTGCTCTGTTCAGTTCTGGGACGAACCACACATGCCTAATGTGACAAGCCCTTCCTCCCAGCCACCCAGCAAGCAGCCATTTAGTCTCAATTGCTCTCCACAGCATGGGCCAATTAGAAAGGACACCAGCAGGACCAGGGACGCTTTTGAGGGCAGGGGACCCCTGGGCTGCCTAGTCAAAGGCATTCCCCCTCCATTCACATGCTGGGCAAGAATGGAAACCGGTGGCTGCCCCAGAAGTCCCAGTGGGGATTCTATCCAGATGGCAGAGCCACAGAATAAGAGTTCTTAGGCCTGGAAACATCCAAAGTAAGAGACTTACTGTTCTGGCAGAAACATCTGCTTCAGCCACATCAGGAATGGTCTCTTGTTGGTAATTTCCACTTGAGGATCAGATTTTCACAGCTAACTAAGAAAGCTCTTGTTTCAAGGTGGTGGGAATTCTAAGCTTTCCTCTCTGAATAGTGGCTGGATCTCTCCTTTATCATTTATTTCCAAGTTCTTTTTCTTGGGCATACTGCCATCACCAGAGGCCAATGTGACACTGTTTTCCTATGCACATGTTTCATGCCCCCTGTGAAGCCCACTATCAGGGACCAGCTTCCCTGTCTCCATCCCCACCCAGAGGCAGCTAATTTGCATGCCCGAATCCAATAAACTTCTAGTGTAAGGTCAACTGGTGTGATTTTCATGGTACTCCATGTCCCTCAATCGCCGAGATCCTCTTTCTCTGCAAACCCTTTCATGTCACTTCCATGGTTTCCTTGCTTTAGGTTTCCCTTCCTCTGTAAACTTGAAGAACACTGTTTTGGAGAACCAGTGTTCAGTGGACTGACCTTCCTGTGCAGCTGAATTGCTCAGAATAAGTAAATAGTTCTGTTTGGGTCACTTTCCAGGCCATTTAAGGCAGCACCTTCAGCAGCTAGGTCCTGGCCTAGGCAAGGAATGTCCCTTGTGATTCATTATTTATGTGCAGCTAGAGTTAAGAACCACTGGAGACACAAGGAATGCTGGGAGAAGACAGAGTTGGATATCACGCTGCACGTGACTCCCTAAGAGGGCTTGGTCCCAGAAATGAGTTATGGGGCAGAAGCTTACATTACTTTAGTGATTTTCCTCTTATACAGATTACTTTTGTCCAATGAATAAAGCTCAGAACACGTAGTGACAGAAAAATCAGTTTAAACACACAGAATTGCAGTTTAATACTTTGTTGTGTATTTTAATGTGTGATTTTATTTTGTAAGTAGGTTCATAAAGAGTATCTTTGTTTTTGAAATATTTTATTTTTATTTTATGTGTATGAGTGTTTGCCCTTTTGGTGCACATGTACCATATGTGTTCAGGAGCCCGAGGAAGGCAGAAGAGGGCAATGAATCCTTTGGAACAGGGTTACAGGCAGTTGTAAGCCATTATGTGTGTTCTGGGAACTGAACCCAGGTCCTCTAGAAAAACAGCAAGTGCTCTTAACTGTTGACCCTTCTCTTCATCTCCCTTTTGTTTATTTAAACTTTAAAAATACACTTATTGATTGATTGATTGTGTGTCTATGTGTGTGTGTGTGTGTGTGTGTGCATGCATGCATACTACCATGACAAACATATGATCAGAGGAACAAATTGTGGAAGTCTGTGCTCTCCTTCTCTCATGTAGGACCTAGGTATCAAATCTCAGGTCATCAGGCTTGGTAGAAAGTGCCTTTATCTGCTGAGCAATCTCACTGGCCTAAGAGCATCTTGAATTAATAAACAACAAAAATAAAAAATAAAAATAAAAACCAGACTATTTACAACTTAGTAACTCTTCTAGTACCACGAATCCCTTTCCGTGTAAATACACTATTGAATGCAGCCATCTTAACTGAAAACGTAATCCACTTTATTTCCAGTTAGTGGGTGTGGGCTACTCTTTCACCAAGGGACTGGCTTGATCTTTCCTCCAAGCTCACCTGCTATGTCATATTTAAATACACTTACATGGTTCAACTGTTTTGTAAAAAGGATGCCATTAAAGCTGGGTGTCTTAGTCAAGGTTTCTATTCCTGCACAAAACATCATGACCAAAAAGTAAGCTGGGGAGGAAGGAGTTTATTCAGCTCACACTTCCAAAGGAAGTAAGGATAGGAACTCACATAGGTAAGAACTTGGAGGAGGAGTGGATGAACAAGCCATGGAGGAATGCTGCTTACTGGCTTGCTTCCCCTGGCTTGTTCAGCAAGCCTTATAGAACCCAGGACTATCACCCACAATGGGCCATGAACACTAACTAATTGAGAACATGCCTTACAGCTGGATCTCGTGGAGGCATTTCTTCACCTGAAGCTCCTTTCTCTGATAACTCCAGCTGTGTCAAGTCGACACTCAAAACCAGCCAGGACACTGAGCATGGAGCTAACGCCTATAATCCCAGCACTTGGGAGGCAGGGCAGAGAGATCAGGACCTCAAGGTCATTCTCGCTACACAGAGAGTCTGAGGCCATACTGGGATACGCAAAACCCTGTCTTGAAAAAACAAAACCTAAACCAACAACAACATTTTGCCCTCTAACCGCTAAAGCCTAATTTCTTACCTACTCCTCTGCTTACTTTTTTCTTCAAGTTAGAAATCCTTACTTTCCTTTATTCCAAGTATAAATATTATTCCAATTCATATGCAAGATTAGTTAGTTGGTTTAAGCTCCACATTGCTCCAGATCTATCCATTCTTTCCATCTTCCCATCACCTAATCAAATCTCCTTCACCTTTCATTTGACAGAATTTTCACTCTGACACCCGGGCTTTTCTTTGCTTTGTTTTTCCTCCACATTTCGGTCAGAAGGCTCTCCCTCAGATGGAAGTCACAGAGCAGTGGTTCCGGTTACCGATGGGAGCATGGGTAGTAGCTTCCCCGTGGCTGCACAGATGGAGTTTCCCCCTTCCGTCAACCTTCCTCAGCAGGTATATGGCAGCACCTCTGGAGACCCAGAGACTATAATGCAGTCAGGGAAAACTGTATACAAATGGCTGGGAGACGTGGCTAGAAATTCAGGTGAGGGTCCAGTGATCCCCTCTGCCCGCATCCACCTTCTCTGATGAGAGGTCAACAGTCCACAGGTTTATTTCTGAAGGCCTCTTGCAAATGGGCCCAGCTGATCTGATGAAGATGGTGCGGCAGGCTAATTGGTTAGCTTGGAAGTAGGGCAAAATTTCGGAGTGAGGTCCTAATAAAAGGGTACCTTCTATTAAATAAGTTTGCTGCTGGGCATAGGCTATTGTATTTCTTGAGTAAGAACTTGTTCCTGTTGTTCATAGAATACGCAGGTCTTACCACACTCCATCCTCACATTTATGTATGGGCTCACGTCTAGGTCTGCTGATAGCTTGCAGCTTCTCTCCTTACACCATGTGAGGGCTGCAGACTAAACTCAGGTTATCAGGCTTGGCGACAAGGGCAAGCACCTTGCTTTACCTGCTGAGCCATCTCATTGGCTCCGTGGCCTTTTAATATATTATAAATTGTTAGCTGCACGGTGGTGGCACATCTCTTTAATCTTTAATCTCTTTAATCACCTGGGAGGCAGAGGCAGACAGGTCTCTAAGTTTAAGGCTAGCTTGGTCCACAGAGTGAATTCTAGGACAGCCAGGGCTTTAAGTAAGTAAGTAAGTAAGTAAGAAAACAAACAAACAAACAAACAAACAAACAAACAAACAGTTTTGTTTTCAGTCACAGAGTTTAATGGCTGTCTGGTGAAGATTAGAAGCACAAGAGGCATCATGACTAAGTATATACATGAGGAAACATGGTGATTCCCCAAATCAGCTTCAAGATGCTCTCTCTGGACCCGAGAGTTATGTTTACTTGATTATGACCTTCCCATATCTCTCTGAAGCATCCAGTGCTAGGAAAAGCACAGTGCAAACCATTCTGGATTCCCTTCAGTTATCAGGAGTAAAAAACTATGTGCACCCATGCTGCACTGTTTATAGAGAGATGCTTAGAAACAGCAGCTCCAAATTTCTCTCTAATCTTGTCATCTTTGCAAAAACTCTTGATGGTTGAGTGCATTGTTTCCTGTCATGTTTAGAAGATACTGTGTTACTCTGGTCCTCATCCCATCTCCAACCCTGACCAATGGCTGTTACAATCTGAAACAGCCTGTTGAAAGATGAAACCAGCATTCATTATCCTAAGAGTCTGGGAGTCCCCCTTTCATTTATCCCTGAGTCCTCAGCCATGGGTCACACTTACCCTTTCCGATACAATTGACCTGGTCTGTCTGCACTGACAGTGCACTGAGATCCAGGAGTGAAGCGAATCCAGTACAAGTATGTGGGTGTTTGCCACCGGGCTGGGAGAAGGAAGCAATCTTGAATCTGCTATCTCCATGAGACATGTCAGGGTCTGTGTGAATGGAGAGCAGACAAAACTCTCAGTACATCTAGCCTACAGCAGGCACTGGGAGTGGGCATCAAACAAGAACTACAAAAAAGTAAGAAGCAAGCCTATCTCAGAAAAGCCCCCAAAGAAGTGAAGTCTGCAGGGGGCTGGTGAGCTGACTCAACAGGAAAATAATTGCATTCAACCCTTGAACCCACATTACAATTTCAGACGTGGTGGCATGCAAAGTGGAGAGACCAGCTCCCTACAGTTGTCCTCTGACTTCCACAC
Organism: Mus pahari; assembly: GCF_900095145.1. Taxonomy (NCBI): domain Eukaryota; kingdom Metazoa; phylum Chordata; class Mammalia; order Rodentia; family Muridae; genus Mus; species Mus pahari. The sequence continues at coordinate 115,495,080 of NC_034599.1, read as the reverse complement.
ATGTACTGTGGTATTTGTGCATACACGCACATGTTTGTGCACACACTTAAAAGGAATTAAAAAGAGAAGCCCATGGGTTCTGTTCATTTGTTGCTTAGTTTTTAGGTTTGAAGGGGAGGCATTTTGAAATGTTATAGACTTGCAGAAATTCCCATTTGAGACCTTAGTGAATAAACACGAGTCACCTAGAAGTTAGTGCTACTGGAGTATGGATGAACCTTCTTCCCCCTTCTTCATATTTCAGACAAGTTTGTTTGCAGAACACCATGTGATAAGTATGCAAGTGACCTATGTACTGATAAGACCGGCAACCTCATTTATAGTGCTCAGTGTAAACACTCACAATTCCATTTCATAAGGGCCCCAAAGACTTGCAAAGGTCACAACCTTTGTACATGGGAAGATCAAGGCAAACATCAAGTCTGTCTTTGAATTACAGATCACCTTTTGACCCCAGCCATACGGGCTGTGAAGCCCCTCCTGCCCCAGTGTAATTACTAAAATCTTGCTCTGTTCTTCTGCATTAGTCCAAAGAGGACTTAAGGTGATCTTGAGACATACAAACAGAAAGACAAGTCTCTGTGTTGAAACTTCTACAGTGTAGTTATCTACATGCAGATGTCACCGGGACAGCAGGCAGAAAAAGATTTGCAACCATTCATTAGAAGGGAAACAATCTCCTTGTTAGGCAACATTGTCTCCATTTACATGGGAAAGTAGTTTCTGAGAGGTTAAATATGTTGCCTGAAATCACCCAGCAAGCAGCCCACAGAGGCGGGACTCAGACTTGGGTTTTGGGGGCAAGAAAGACATGATTCTTCTCCCGTTAAGCCTTTGCCCTTCGCTGTGCCCCAGGGCTGACTGTGGCAAGCCCTTCAGTTTGCTCATCAGAGCGCAGGTTCGTGTTTTGATTTCCTAAGAGATAACTGCTGTGGAAGGCTGGGCAACTTGTAGCACAGTGAGCTGGAAAATCCCTGTCTGGAGTGGACACGAGGGCTGGCTGGCTGCCATGGACCCAGCAAGCGGCCAGTTGCAGCTGGAGTAAGTGTATTAGGAGGAGCTGCTGTGTCAGGAAGCCTCATGTTTTGAGGTGAGGGTGGGACAAGGAGACCCATGCGCTGCTGCTTTGAGGGCTCTCTTAAGTATCAGTGGCCCTCAGGGCTCAGCCCTGCACCCTCTCTGATGGCTGACACCTGTGTTGTCTCTTGGACTAATGTTTGAATCTTCCAGATTTTATATCCATCTTTGATTTCTCCTCTGAGAATATATTTAATATAAATAATAAAATTAATGTATAATAAAATAAACATTTAAAAGTTTAGAAAGGAATACAGATTGGAAACAAAGATTTAAAACTGTCTTTATTTATAGGTGAAATGTTATTCTGTGTTAAAAACAAAGGAAAAAAACCAAGGTACCGGAAAAGACAAAACTAAAACCCTTCAGAACTAGGAAGTGATTTTGGTGAGACAGAAGCCTATAGGAGAACTTGAAATTTGTATGCCAGTAACAAACACATGAAAACTCAAATGACAAAACACAATACTTAAAAATAAATACTTAGGTATAAATCTAGAGTGTGATCAGGAGCCCTTTGTTGAAAATACCAAAATACTGGTAGAAGAAATCAAAGACCTTAACAGTGGAAAGTTGGATTTAACACAGTAAGGACATTGGTCCTTACAAACAAATCTACAGATGAAATGTCCTATTACCACATACTGCCCCCTCATTGGCTACATACATTAACCCATTTATTGCAGGCTAGGGATGACTCAGTCCCTCCAATCTTCTGGCTGTGGCTGCAGAAGTGGTACTGCAGGTCCAGGCCCTGCCAGACACTGTTTTCATGCAGAAACCACAGTGCCAGATGCTAACAGCCTATTTCTTCAGCTTGGTCTTGCCACAGAAGGGCCAAGTGTACATGAGTGTAGCTGGCTTCCAGAGGCCCCCTGGAGGATCTGGTGTTTATTAAGGATGGTGACTTACCACCAAGGCCTTTTCTCTTAAATAGTCGAGGGATCACCACACATGAGGAACTCTGGAGAACTGGAAAGTGAGACTGCCTAATCAGGGCCCCTTTGCAAGGTGGCTGGAGAGTTGTCCAGGTGTGAGCACAACTGTAGCAAGAGGTTAGGATCAGAGTCCGTCCCAGAAGCCCTGGTTTAGCTTCCAGATGTCCTAGCTCCTGCAGCCCCTCCCATCCCTCAGCAGACAGCAAAAGCAGCTCTGTCTACTTTTGATTCCTCAATGATGGCCGTGCTTCTGACCTAACCACTCTTTTTCTGTGACCACTTTAATGTTTGGGGACACCTACCATTCTCTTTGCCACCCTGATACTCCCAGAATCCACTCTATAGGGTAGCATGGCTGTCTTTTGTCTATTTTAAAGGTTATCCCTAAAAATCCACGTCTTGGCTAAGTTTTCCTTTCCGGAGAGTGCGGCAGGTGACACCCATGGTGCTTTAAAAAGTTGGGTGTGTTTTTCTTTTTCTTTTCTTCTTCAAAGACACTTTAAACTCTTTGGTTAACATTTTCATCATTTCCCTTCAGATACCCAGGGTCAGGGGCTATTTTTAGCCGTTGTTCTCCCCTGTGTGATGATCCTCAGAGCATCCTGAGCTGGGCTCCCCTTTCATACATTTTTTTTCAGGGTATCCATCCAATCTCACCTCTCCCCTCCCCCTTTAAGTGGGTTGAATCATTTGCATGCTGCGTTCCCAGCTATTTTTCATTAACCGAGAGAACTCATTGGAGGAATAAGAAGTACAGCTATGGCTACTTTTGAAAGAGGCACCATTTCCCTGGCGCTTTCCTGCAGAGGCACTGGGTGAGCTTGAGAGCAGAACTTTGTCAGATCAGGCCCTTAGGGAGTGTTAGGGATCGAGAGGGGCCTGAGAACAGAAGATTCTGGGAAAGAAAAGAGCAGGAAATGGCTGGTGGTTTGTGGTTTTTGAGAAAGGAAAGGATAGAAAGGAATGGAAGAGGGAGAGGGAAAAGGGGGAGGGGAATAGCTGCCAAGATATTGGAAGCTCACATGTCCCAAGAAAAAACCCTTCATGTGGTTCCTGGGATCCTTGGTGAAAGACTGTGTTAGTCACTGTTTGGGTGATGTGGTGAAATGTCCTGCAGTAGCAATTTAAGCAATGAAATGTTTGTTTTGCTCACAGTGTGCAGGGGAACAGTCCATCGTGTGGTAGCAGGGACAGGAAGCAACTGGTAACATTGACATCCACTTCTGTCTGTCCTCAGGAATCCTTCCATAACTTTCATCCCCGGCTGAGACTTGCAGGCAGAGCTTTATAGAAAAGTCCTTTTTTTTTTTTTTTTTTT